>NC_050580.1:121045885-121228385 GCF_011100635.1 Trichosurus vulpecula | reverse complement strand
TGATCATTGAACTCATGGGAGCCGATGAGATAAATGAGATCCCAAAAAAGGTTAAGTGACTTCCCCAAAGTCACACTGGTCTGAGATAGGATTTGAATCTAAAGCTCTTTCTACTCTACCAAGCTTTTCCAAAGTGATAAAACCTGCCATAATGGAAAGGCCTAAGAAAAAGCAAGGTTACCATCAAACCATCATGAGACATCTGAGAAGAAACTTCTTTTTTAGTTTAATTAACAGAATTGGAACACTAAAAAAATATCATTGAACAGTAAGCAAAAATTGAATCCAAAGTCACAATTAAAATACATTTTATAAGGCAACCAAATTTCAAAACAAACATTTCTAGTGGAAGACGCTGTATATTCAAAAGAGCAATGGATTTCAAGTCACAGGGTCTGGTGGGAAACCTAGATCTGCTATTTATTACCTGTGTGGCCTCAGGAAACTCACTTTGGCATTCTGTGCCTTGGTTTACTATTCTGTAAAACAAGAAGGTTGGACTAGAGCAATTCTTAAACTTTTTTTTGTAATGGACCTATCTAGCATTCTGGTGAAACTTACAGACTTTGCAGATTTTTTTAAATTCATAAAAATATAGCATTACAAAGAAAGCCAATTATATTGAAATATGGTTATCTATTTTTTTAATCTAAATTTATTTATTTAACATATTTAGTTTTCAGCATTGATTTTCACAAGAGTTTGAATTACAAATTTTCTCCCCATTTCTACCCTCCCCCCCACTCCAAGATGGCATATATTCTGGTTGCCCTGTTCCCCAGTCAGCCCTCCCCTCTATCACCCCACTCCCCTCCATCCCCCTTTCCCTTCCTTTCTTGTAGGGTAAGATAAATTTCTACACCTCATTGCCTGTGTATCTTATTTTCTAGTTGCATGCAAAAACTTTTTTTTTGTTTTTGAACATGTATTTTTAAAACTTTGAGTTCCAAATTCTCTCCCCTCTTCCCTTCCCACCCACCCTCCCTAAGAAGTCAAGCAATTCAACATAGGCCACATATGTATCATTATGTATAACCCTTCCACAATACTCATGTTTGCTCCTTCCCAACCCATCCCGCTTTATTGAATTTTCTCCCTTGACCCTGTCCCCTTTCGAAAGTGTTTGTTTTTGATTACCTCCACTCCCATCTGCCCTCCCCTCCATCATCCCTCCCTTTTTTTTTATCTTCCTCCCTCTTCTTTCCTGTGGGGTAAGATACCCAATTGGGTATGTATGGTATTCCCTCCTCAAGCCAAATCTGATGAGAGCAAGGTTCACTCATTCCATCCTCACCTGTCCTCCCACAGAACTGCTTCCTCTTGCCACCTTTATGCAAGATAATCCACCCCATTCTATCTCTCCCTATCTCCCTCTCTCAGTAGGTTCCTCTCTCATCCCTTAATTTGATTTTATTTCTTTTAGATATCTTCCCTTCATCTTCAACTCACCCTGTGTCTGCTCTCTCTTTCTCTTGTGTGTGTACATATATATATATATATATATATATATATATATATATATATATACACACAGATATATACATACATACACATTCACTTATATATGCATAAACATACATATACATATATATATATGCATATTCCCTTCAGCTACCCTAATACTGAGGTCTCATGAATCATACATGTCATCTTTCCATGTAGGAATGTAAACAAAACAGTTCAACTTTAGTAAGTCCCTTGCAATTTCTGTTTCTTGATTACCTTTTCATGCTTCTCTTGATTCTTAGTTTGAAAGTCAAATTTTCTATTCAGTTCTGGTCTTTTCACTGAGAAAGCTTGAAAGTCCTCTATTTTATTGAAAATCCATATTTTGCCTTGGAGCATGATACTCAATTTTGCTGGGTAGGTGATTCTAGGTTTTAATCCTAGCTCCATTGACCTCTGGAATACCATATTCCAAGCCCTTCGATCTCTTAATGTAGAAGCTGCCAGATCTTGGGTTATTCTGATTGGGTTTCCACAATACTCAAATTGTTTCTTTCTGGCTGCTTACAATATTTTCTCCTTGATCTGGGAGCTCTGGAATTTGGCGACAATATTCCTAGGAGATTTCTTTTTGGGATCTATTTGAGGAGGCGATCGATGGATTCTTTCAATTTCTATTTTGCCCTGTGGCTCTAGAATATCAGGGCAGTTCTCCTTAATAATTTCTTGAAAGATGATATCTAGGCTCTTTTTTTGATCACGGCTTTCAGGTAGTCCAATAATTTTTAAATTATCTCTCCTGGATCTATTTTCCAGGTCAGTGGTTCTTCCAATGAGATATTTCACATTGTCTTCCATTTTTTTCATTCCTTTGGTTCTGTTTTATAATATCTTGATTTCTCATAAAGTCACTAGCTTCCACTTGCTCCAATCTAATTTTTAAAGTAGTATTTTCTTCAGTGGTCTTTTGGACCTCCTTTTCCATCTGGCTAATTCTGCCTTTCAAGGCATTCTTCTCCTCATTGGCTTTTTGGAGCTCTTTTGCCATTTGAGTTAGTCTATTTTTTAAGGTGTTGTTTTCTTCAGTGTATTTTTCAGTATTTTTTTGGGTCTCATTTAGCAAGTCATTGACTTGTTTTTCATGGTTTTCTCGCATCCTTCTCATTTCTCTTCCCAGTTTTTCCTCTACTTCTCTAACTTGCTTTTCCAAATCCTTTTTGAGCCCTTCCGTGGCCTGGGACTAGTTTATGTTTTTCTTGGAAGTTTCTGTTGTAGGCTCTTTGACTTTGTTAACTTCTGGCTGTATGTTTTGGTCTTCTTTGTCACCAAAGAAAGAATGCAAAGTCTGAGACTGAATCTGGGTGCGTTTTCACTGCCTGGCCATATTCCCCACCAACTAACTTGACCCTTGAGTTTTTCAGTGGGGTATGACTGCTTGTAGACTAAAGAGTTCTATGTTCCACGTTTGGGGTGGAGGTGCCAGCTCTGTCACACCAGCACTCCTCCTTCCCCAAGAACCCCCAACCCGGACTGGGCTTAGATCTTCAGCAGGCTGTGCACTCCTGCTCTGATCCGCCACTTAATTCCTCCCACCAGGTGGGCCTGGGACCAAAAGCAACAGCAGCTGTAGCTGCCCCACCTTCGCTGCCCCCAGGGCTGGAAGCCGAACCGCGAACTCTTTCCACTCCTGCAGCTTTTCCCACTAACCTTCTCCGCAGTCTTTGGTGTTTGTGGGTTGAGAAGTCTGGTAACTGCTGCAGCTCACTGATTAAGGGTGCTAGGGCCCCCTCTGCCCAGCTCCTGGTCTGATTGGTCCACGCCGCTCAGGCTGGGCTCTGCTCCACTCTGTTCCCAGTTCCCAGCTCCCAGCTCCCAGCTCTGCGTGGGATAGACCTCATCCAGAGACCATCCAGGCTGTCCTGGGCTGGAGCCCTGCCTCCCTCTGCTGTTTTGTGGGTTCTGAAGTTCTAGAATTGGTTTGGAGCCATTTTTTATAGGTTTTTGGAGGGACTCGGCAGGGAGCTCACGCTGGTCCCTGCTTGCCAGCCGTCATCTTGGCTCTGCTCCCCCCCCCCAGCATCTATTTTTTTTAAAGTTAAAGGACACCAGGCTAAGAACCTCTGCAATATATGGTCCTTTGGTTACTATAATCCTCACCTCCTCCATTCAAAAAAAAATCGTATAAACAAAGAAAAATAGGTAACTAGAGTTTAAAAAGAGATATCTGCAGTTCCTACTTAATCTAAAGAAATACTTCATCAGATTTGCAAATTGGAAAGGACCTCAGAGGTTTTTGAGTTTAACCCCTATCTGAAGCTATAACTTTTCTGCATTATTCCAGATGACAAGACATTCAACCCCTTCTTGAAGACCTCTAGTGATGATGAGTTTTCTAGAGCAACCCTAAAATTCTTCTATGTAACAGCCCTTCAAATATTTGGAGACAGCTATGATGCTTTCTTCCACAAGTCTTCTCTTCTGTAGTCAAAATGTCCCAATTTCCTTCAATCTATTTTCCTATATCATGATTTTGAATTCTCTTTCTATCTTAATAGTACCATGTGGCTACAAGTTCTTAGCCCTTTAACTTATACCTGATAAGAATCACTAATTTGGGAGTAAAGAAGAAAGATAATATAAAATGGTGGACACAGTTGTTCTCTGGTGGCACCAAACTGCCTTTGTAAAACTGGACAAGCAAAGTCCCAGGATCTTACTTTCTACCTGAAGCATTTCCTGCTTTCCATCCTCAGGTCCAAAAAAAGATAATGTAATCCTGATTTGCATTAATACAGGTATAATCTCTAAGACAAGGGAGGTAATACTTTTATAGCATTCTGTACTGAAAGTTCACATATGGAATTAAGCTTAGGGTACCAGATTTTAAGAAGGTTGTTGCTATAGGCAACGGCAACACACTTTTGAAACCATTGAAGGACTAATTGCCAAGCTATACGTCAATATTACTGAACTATCAGAAAAAATATAGATGGCATTATTATCCTATCAAACCCAGTTCACAAGCATTTATTAAGTGCCTATCATGTGCAAGACCTTCCACAAAGTTCTACTTAGTGCCTCATTGTGATGTGGAGGTGTTATTGGGTTCTTGAGTGCTGTGTTAGTGGACTATAAGCTCTGATTGCTTCAAACATGCTAGAATACTATGATTATGATCCCAGCAACAAAACAAATTTGCTTTCTAATAACCAACCTAACTAAAGACAGAGAAACACACTACCAGTCAGCTGGCTACTTAGTGCTGAATTCCTTGATTCTGACAATACCTAAACAAAAAAGAAATACAAAACTGTCTCTAGCCCTGTGCAGGCCCCGTTATGCTTCTGGAGTGATTGTGATAGGATAGAAGAAAAGGAAGCAAAAGGTCCTAAGAATCATGTGGTTTCTTAACCAACCATAATCTATAACTTGCTATTGCTTCTCACAGCACAGGGGTTCTTGTCCAATATCCAATGAGTAGTCGTGAACACCATAGGAGGAACTGAATAATAAATCTTGGGGTTCTTACTGTAATCAAAATGATGTAAAAGAACAAAACTATATCCAAATTGAATGATTGCTAAGAGGGTCTCCTTGGAGAGTCAAATAAAGTGATGAAGTTGGTTTGATTATATGCCAAAATACAATGAGAAACATGATTTCATGAGACATTTGGTGATCTAATATTGTGATGTTCATTGTAAGTATTTGCAAGTTGAACTCCATGAATATAATTATAACTTATGCACCAAAGTCTGTAGCAATGGATGAAGAAGTAGAGAAATTCTGTGAAGAACTTAAGATCTCTCATATCAAATCGACATGCACTTTGATATTTAGCAACTTCAATTCAAAGATGAGAATAGGTTAGGATGGTGAGAGATAAATTGAAAATATATAACAGGAAAAAGGAATTAAATGGGCCAAAGGCTACTAGACTTCACAGAAACCTTATACCAATTTATCTCTTCCTTTAAGAAATAAATTAGTAGTCAATGGGAATGTTGAAAATTGAAAAACATCACAAAAGTGAAAATTAATATATCTTAAAAGTTAGAAAATCATTTGTTACTGATGTTCACATCATTAAATTGACTGTTTGTGCACTAGTTAGACCACTGATTTTATAAGGACAAATATCAAAATTAGTACAAATCTAAAGAAAGAAGAAAGAATAAAAATTGTAATTGAAAAAACTAATCCCAAGAACATTTGAAGATGAAACCAGAGGGACAGAAAAGAGAGGGAAAATGGAAAGTATCAATAAAACTTTTTATAATGAACTTTTTTCACTAGCAAGGAGAATAGAGCCATCACATTTTTGTTCATATTTTTATGTGCTATATACTTATTTAGGTATTATATTTCCTCATAGAGGAGGTGGAAATGATGTCTTGAATACAAGATATCCAAAGAAAGGAATAATAACAAAGATACAGGGGGAAAAAAATCTCAGCACTTACTAATACTGAAAAAGATGACCAAGAAAATTTTAACTACCAAACTATATTTCCATTTTTCCATCTACATAAAATTTTATGAGAATAATATATACATCCATTTAGGTCATCCTCAATGAGAGTATTAGTAGGGAACAGGCAAGGTGTTACAAGCAATATTACATAGTATATCATATTTTAGATGTCATAGGGAATACAAGATCCCACTATGCTTATTTTACATTTTTTTAAAAACAGATTTCTTCAAATAAAACATATACTTAAGGGCTCTTTTTCTATCCATTCATCAAAATTATTCAAGATTTTCTGATAGATATAACAAAAATAACTTTATTCAATGACCATCTGAGCATAAGAATTAAGTGATGAATAAAACACAGAGACATACACTCACCAAAAGTGTTCACCACTGTGGTACATATCTAGTACAGAGTCCAAGTGGAAGAGAGATTCCATATGATTGGGATACTCTTGCTGATATTGCAGATGATACCATGTTAGTTGCAACAAACCCCAGAGCAAATTGCAATAAAATAATTTGGTTTAACTATCCACTCAGGAAAAAGCAAATAGTTGAAGAATGTCTATCACTGAGATGACATAAAGTTCAAAAGACAACTCCTAAAACTTTTCCATCAGCATATATCTCCAGGAAAGATGATATAAATGGGCAATGAATTGGACCCAGAATTATACAGAAGGAATCAAGTTACATTACTTATTAAGTGCTTATTATGTAGGCATTATGCTTAACACTGGGAATGTAAATATAAGCAAAAAGAAGAATAGTCCTTGCCCTCAAGGAACTTACATTCTAATGTGATAAGACAGTACTTAAAAGAAAATTTAAATGGGGGGAATGGGGAGCTTCCTAGAGAAAGTCCAAAGAGTAGAGAGTACAGCATGGAGAAGAATGAAGACATGGTTGGCTCAAGCATTTTCCTTGGAATGGAGGTTCTAGGAGAAACAAGTTAATCAGAAGGACACCTAGTATGAGAAGATGAGGGGTAAACTGAACTTCCAGGGCAAAGGGGTTTCTGTGGAATGGGAAAGAAAGTTTGGAGATTCAGGAGTGCTACCTGGAGAGGAATGATGAAGGATGGATTGCCTTCAGAAAATTGCAAAGCTTCTTTAATGACCCTAACTTCTCCCAGCAACAAAGGTCTGTCTGTCTGACTGTATCTGTCTCTGTCTCTATCTCTCTTTCTGTCTCTCTCTGTCTCTGTGTCTCTGTGTCTCTCTCTTTCTCTCTGTCTGTCTCTCTCCATGACTATAAGTCATGGAACACAATAGACTTTGATGAGTTAAAATTATTATTACATAGAGTGCAGTGAAGAACCACATCATAGGTGTAAACAATCTGTAACATAAGGAATTTTGAGGAAGAATTAGAGGACAGGATATGCCATTACCTTCTCCAACTCATTCTACAGATGAGGAAATTGAGGCAAACAGGGTTAAGTAACTTACCCAGAATCACACAACTGGTAACTATCTGAGGCTAGATTTGAACTCAGGAAGATTTTCCTCAGTCTAGCCCTGGAGATCTATCCACTGCACCAACTAGCTGCTATGGAGTCAGGAAGCCCTGGGTTAAAATCCTTCCTCAGGATTCCTACTAGCTTTGTGGTGTTGTCGTTTAGTCATTGTTCAGTCATGTCCAGCTCTTCCCATCTGAGGTATTCTTGGCAAAGATACTGGAGTAGTTTGCCATTTCCTTCTCCAGCTCATCTTACAGATGAGAAACTGAGGCAAAAAGAGTTATGTGACTTTACCAGAGTCATACAGCTAGTAAGTGTCTGAGGCCAGATTTGAACTCAGGAAGATTAATCTTCCAAACTCTAGGCCCAGCACTCTATCCACTGTGCCACCTAGCTGCCCACTATAAGACAAGACTCTGTAATGGCAAGCAAAGTAGAACTTTTTGTTGTTTTTTATTTACTTTTGGAGTGCTTCTCAGCACTAGGGTAATCAAGTACCTTTGATTGAGCCTTGCCTTTGTTTGAATCAAGAGTCTTTGATGACCTGCTTAAGTCACAAGAAAGCCTAAGTCACATGAGTTTGAGTCACAAAGTTGTGACACCCTCCGTGGGCTGATCCTGAAGAAGCATATATATATTCAGAGGTTAGCATTTTGCTTTGGGGGCTCACTCATTGGAAGAGTATTCATATGATTTGGCCAGACAAGACTCCAGGTAGCTGTTAAGGACTCCCCCGGCTTTGAAAACCCAGACGTTGGTGTTTCTCTCTCTGGTAACTACGTATGTATTGCTATGGACAGACAGAAGCCCTGTCTGATGATTTGTGTTATTTGCTCTGTTTATATAATTTCTGCTTAATTTCTGTTTGTGTTTTCTCTGAAGTTCAGGGTGCTGACTTTTTTCCCTGAACTAAGTGAATGATAATGTATGTTTAATTAAAGTGAGATCGTAAACCTCTTAAAGTTGCTTTCCTTAGAAAAGCAGATCAAATAACCTGTGCTAGCAGCCCTCCTCTGTGCTTGTGTTGTTGGTCTTATACCTCCACAGCAGCTGCTAGTAACATTGGTGTTACAGACTCCAAAAGAATAGATGGGTTGTGGCTTATATCATCAGCAAAAACATTCAAATAGATGAGATCATAGATCCACAGGTATATGATTGAGGAACTGTGTTAGTCACTAGGTCCCCAAAGCAAAATGGATGACATTCTCTTCCCTCAAAGAACTTACACATAAATATGAATATGCATGACAATTTGGAGGTGGCCAATTGAGTGAATACCAGTAACTATTGTGGCATTCAATTAGCATAGTGTATAGGAATCAAGAAGATCTGCGTTTGAATCCTGCCTCAAATATTTATTAGCTATGTGACACCAGATAAGTCATTTCTGTCAGTCCCATTTTTGTAAAATTGGGATAGTACTAGCTTTCAGGATTTTGTGAGGATCAAATAAGAAAAGGTATGTAAAAAGCTCAGCAAACCTTGAGAATTATATCACCATCATTATTATTTTATTACCATTTTATTGCCTTATATATTATTCCTATAGAATCTCTCCGACAAGTGTTCTTAACTTAGTGGTCAATAAACTTTTTCTCAAATTTTATATGTATATTTCAATGTAACTGCTTTCTTTGTGATTCAATGTATTTCACTTCATACATTTTTAAAAATTATTCTGAGAAGTGATCCATTGACTTTGCCAGGCTCCCAAAGGGGTCCATGACACACAAAAAGGTAAAGAACCCCTGCTTTATGATGATAAGGATACCCTTAAAGAAACTATGAGAATAGAAGAACTGGGCTTTTGCAAACTTTTTATTTTTATAACAGACCATATTATCACAGTCACACAACTGATTGAAAGTGTATTAGTTACAGAATCCTTTTTATGTATTCTTTTGCTTTATTTATTTATTATTTGTTGATGATTTTAAGCATTTTGCTTAATAGAGTAAAATGTAACTTTAAAAAATCTTTTCTAGTAAAAGGTCCTCTGTGCACATGTTAAGATCATATAAGATTCCCTGATAAGGAAAAAAAACACAAGAGTAACTTTGTTCAAGATTCTACATAATATCAAACAAGACACAAAACAAAGGTATCTGTACTCCCAAAGTGTCCACCACTGTCACGGAGTGACTCTCCTGTTCAGAGTCCAAATAGAAGAGAGGTCTTGAGAGGCATGTGCTCACCAAAGGTTCTCACCACTGTAGTGTATATCCATTACCGAGTCCAAATTGAAAAGGGATTCCCTGTGGTTGGAGAAGCTCTCTAACTGCTTTTTTGCAGATAATATCATGTTGTTTGCATCAAACCTTAAAACCTGTGGAAAAGATATCTATAAGAAATAAACAGTTTGGTTTAACCATTAACTACATGTTTTGGTTAGCACTTCTAAATGTCGCTTTTTGTGGATAATGTGCTGATTGTACCAAGTCTGAATAATCAGAAAATCCTCCTCATTTAGATACATGGTCCCTCCAAAGAGATTGACCTCACAATGCACACAAGAAAAACCAAATGGAAGAAGACTTGCTATTACATAGATTGAGGCATGCAGCTAGATAGGCAGTCTACTGAGGCAATCAGTCAGTACACCCCTCTACGGCAGGCACTACACATGTATGATAGAGCTGGATCACAGAGTGAGTAGGAAGAACAGAGCAAATTTAATTGCATCTGAAAAATTATATAATAAATTTCAATGATTCCTGGTTGCTCCCTTGCAAAAAACCCCATCTTCCTAGCACTAATACTCTTCCAGCAAGGTTATGTAACTACGAATAATGGAAACCATAATCTCCAAATAATTTGACTTCTAGGTGACTAAAAGGACAATGGAGAGACACAGTTGCCACAAGTAGATATATGACCAATGATGACTTGGGTACATTAAGTAATTCAAAAGATTTTACCAAGACAATTTATGATCAGACCTTAAGCAATGTCGTATGAAAAATAGTTAATAGAATTGGAAATGTTTAACCTGGGGAAAAGGAATAAGGGCAGATATGACAGCTATCTTCAAATATTTGAAGGCCTTTTTATGAGAAAAGGACTATTTATTATAAAAAGAAATAGATCATACATGTATTGAGCACAAGAGTAGATACACCAAATACTATAACTGACATGAGTAAAGACTTAAGAGACCTAGAGGAAGGTCTCTAATGCATAGGATAGAACCTTTAAGGAAGATTTATGATGGAAATGGACAAGAATCACACAGTAAGTGAAGGCATGGGTAATTAGCAAACTATGCCACTGGGGAGGGGGTAGTACATCAATGAGATCCCTGATCTACTGATGTGTTAAAAGGTAAGGAGGACCCACTTAAATTCAACCCAAGAAGACCTCAAGCAATGTCATATGAAAAATATTTAAAGGAATTGGAAATGTTTAACCTGGGGAAAAGGAATAGGGGGAGATAAGGCAACTGTCTGCAAATATTGGAAAGTTTGTTTTATAGGAAAAGGACTAAACTTATTCTGCATACCTCCAGAGTATAGAACTAGGGATGTTCAAGGAATAGAAATCACATGTAGGCAGATTTTGGCTCAATAAAATTTTTTAAAATTCCAACAAGTAGAATTGCCCCCATATGGAACGGACTGCTTTGTGAAGAAGTGAGATCCCCAAATTGGAAGTGTTCAAGCAACAATTGTCATTACGAGGAGTTAGCCAAGGGGTAGCACAAGAGCAGTAGGGAACTAAGATGGAGGATGATCTAAGACTTAGAAGAGGAAAATAAAGAATTAGGACTGTACTAAATACAACTTTGATAGCTTTATGGTTGGCCCTGGTTGGCATTTTGTGCATGTGTGAGTTTTTCTCATAAGTTTTAATATGCCTATTTGAACCTTAATCAATAAAATTTATTTTACATTATTAAAACATGACCTATTTAGCCAAGAAGCACATACCACTCCCATATTGGAGTATAGGAACTGTGCTTTTAAAATCAGTCTAAAATCAAAATCACATATGAATCTCAGCTGATACTTCTGCAGTCCTGGCTTCCAGAGAGATCAGAGCTTGATATATGCATCATCTCACCAGTGTTCACAACACAGCTGTGTAGGAGGCAGGGACAAGAATAATTATCCTCATTTTTACAAGCATAGAAAATGAGGTCTATAGCCAAAAAGAAGATTGATTAACTTATACTATTCAGTAAATCACTAGTTGGTCCTAAAACACCACTTCCACCATGTCACGGTCCTTCTCAAGAACTTGCATTGACTCCCACTGCCTACCTGATTAATTATTCCCAACATCAACAGAGGAATGAGTGAGTACAAAAGCTCTTGCCTCTGAAGAGGAAGTGCTAGAGTGGAGGGTGATGTAAGGGAAATAGCATTGAATTCAGAGTGAGGAGAGACTTGGTTTTGAAACTGGCCTCTGACATTCGCTAGCTGTATGACCATGGGTCATACATATAGAACTTCCTTGAACCTCAGTTTCCTCATCTGTAAGGATAGGTACTAGACCTGTGATTTCATTGGCATAGGGAGCTCCCTGGATGAAGAAACACTTTCCACCTCTGCATGCCAGCATCTTCTCTGTGACTTAGAGTCTTACAGAGCTGCCTAGTACACTGTGAAATTATGAGACTTGCTCAAGGTTGCATAGTCAGTATGTGTCAAAAGTAGAATTTAAACCTAAGTCCTCTTCCTGGTCCTGAGAATAGCTCTCCACCATGCCATCCTGACTCTGCTAGAAATGGGAATAATCCTAATAGTTCTTACCTCACAGGACTACTTTGAGGGTCAAATGATAATAATGTATGTAAAGGATTTTTCAAAACCTCAGAGTGCTATACAAATGTCAACTGTTATTATTATCATTTCGGTAAATATAGAAATAAAAGATAATTTTGCAAGGACTTGCATAATGTTTGCTTTTCTGCCGTGGACGAGTAACTGTTAGCTATGTTTAAAGCACAAGTTGGTCTGCCTCCTAGAAGAGAACATAAAAGGACCACAGAGATTTCTCTCTGCTCTTCAGTGTATCAGGATGAATGAAGTGTGTTCCTTGAAAAGAAAATAGAAGAATTTTAAGGTCAAAACAAAGAAGAAAAACAAACTAAAGAGTCAAAGTGCCAAAGAGGAGGAAAAGGGAAACAAGAGGATTATCAAAGACTTATGGCTCTGAGAAGAAAGCAGCTGCTCAGCCTCAAGAAAAGGTGTTTTGGAAGCAGCTAGGTGGTATAATGGATAGTACACTGATCCTGGAGTCACAAAGGCTTGAGTTCAAATCCAGCCTCAGTCACTTACTAGCTGTATGACCTTGGGCAAGTCATTTAACCACAATTGCCTATACCCCCCCCCAAAAAAGAAATGGTGATTCTAATCAATAGGTATCAGGAGAGAGCATCCAGTAAAAATGAGAAGAGATAACAGAATCATAGATCAAAGCTGGAAGGGATATTAGTCTTTTCTAGTCCAAGTCCCTCATTATGTAAATGAGGAAATGGCAGAACAGAGAAGTTAAATAATTTACCCATCCTCACATGGGTGGTGAAAAATTATAGAACTTAGATTCAATTAGCAGTGTTTGGTGTCTCCTTACCCAAGGCAGCTCTTTGTTTGACTTTATATTGAGAATAGAGAGATCTGTTCTCTTCCTGGAGCACTTATCTAGAATGCGTTAGAAAAACTCCTAATGACCACCACCTACTTTTGGTGATTCACTTGGGTGAGAACAAATGGTACTGTCAGAAGGAACCCTCAAAGCATTTCTAGGAATTATGAAGACCTGGGAAAGGAAGTGAAGACAAGTGGCACCAGGAGGTTGTTTTATTGACTGTTGCCAATTGAATGCAGTGGCTTAAGAACAAAAATAACCAAAAAAAACAAAGAAAAGTTGGGGAGATGAACAAAGAATCAGTTTGACTTAATTCCTGATAAAATCCCAGATATTTTATTAGGTATCCAAGAAAGCAAAATAGTTATCATAAAGTGCCAGCATCACTTTATCACGAACAGGCCATACCATAATAATGCCACTTCCTTTTTTTGATCAGATTGTTAGCCTAGTAGATCAATGAAACATTATAGAAATTATTTATAGAAATTTTAGAAAATCTCTGTAAAACATTTGACAAAGTTTCTCATGTTATTCTTGTGGACAAGAAAGAAGGGAGTGGGCCATATGGTAATACAGTGCAGTGGATTCACTTCTGGTTAAAGAGCAGACCACTCCTGCTAAAGAGCAGCCAGTTAAGTGAACACTTGGTAGCAGGCATCTAATGGAAACATGTTATGAGTGTTTCTTCTAATATCAATATAGTAACTAAGCCCCATGCTTTTCTATTCTATTCTATTTGCATAAGGTGTGCCTTTTAAGAGCAGTATTCTGGTCGTTTGTCCCATCCCACCAAGTCTCAGTTATACCATGAGGTCAAATTTGCCTCCTTTCATGAGGCTCTCTAGTTCACTTTATCACCTATACCTTTTGTATTTCTGCACAGACATCTGAGGCCATGAGCTTTATTTCTTGCCCCTTTATTGGATTCTATTTCCTATGAATTCTTGGGGATCTCTCCTGACATTCCTCTTTCTATGTTAAAGCTATTATTCTCTATGATATCTAGGATAGCAGGCATACTTATCTTCTCCCTCCTCCTCCCTTCTCAGTTTAAGGCTCTCTTGATTGGATTTACAAGTCTCTGGGAAAATATATTTTTATCTGTTCTCATCAGGTGCACTCCATTTTTATTTTATTTCTTATACTCAAACAGCTGGCTGAATATATGGCCCAAAAGTCAGCCCTGAGAAAAGAACTGAAGGAATTAAGAGGTAGGGGTGTGCTTCTATGGCTGTAGTCTAAATGGAACACTCTATCCCCAATTTAACTCCTTGGGTAGCAATGGAAGAGAATAGTGGGGGATGCGATAGCCTCTGATTTGAAAACATCCCTAGATTTTCATCATATAAAGTTTACCTGGTGGAGAAACTGGCCATTCTTAAAAAGCATATAGGGTTATTTCTATGTCAGTACAAGCTAATGACTTGGGATAGGAACTTCAGGTACAAAATCATTCCAACATGTCTCAAAACTTTCAATAGTCTATTAACATAAAATAAAATTTCTAGTCTAAGCCAAAAGAAGGTTTTTTTATATCAGTTCATGCTGTTCCTAAGCTGCTCAAAGTTCCAATCCATATCACAATGGCCCCATACAGACACGACAAGCTGATTGACTAAAACTAGAACTTCTGATTTTAATTCTTTTCATTGGCTCACTATAGGGACAGATAAAATGTTCACAGATTTGCACTGCTCAGTGAAACCTCAATAAATCCAAGGAACATGAACTCTCAATTCACAAAAACATTTATCTGAATCTTTAGGGCATGCAAATGAGATAACAGGGATTTGTCCTAAAGAGCAACATGCATGGTACACCTCTGATCACTACATACTCTCTCCCAGTCACCTACACCTACTACATTTCTGTGCCCAGTACTATGCCTTAGACATTAATGCTGATAAGAAAAGAGCCTGAGTATATTGAGATAACATAAGCATCTTTCTAGCAGGCAAGTGACCAGAGCAAGAACTATGGAATAAGGATAAGATCTTAGACTTAGCCTTGATACTAGAATATGTCTAAGTCAGTAGAACCCACAGGGAGGATCATAGACTTAAACTCAGACCCAGAAGAGGGCTAGACCAGACTGGAGACAACTACTGTTTACTGGAACAATACCCAAGGGGCAAAACTGCATTGGTGTTGCCTAGATCCAAAACAGATCCTGAAGCCTGGAAAGCCTAGAAGGGAAGTAATTAGACCATGCCCTTGATTTGATTACTTAAAGACAGGAAACAAATGCAACTGCCTGGTTGAAGTGACCCCTGTGATTTTTTAAGAACACGGCACCTAAAGAACATGGTGGCAGAACCCCAGATAAGACCAACCAAAACAATAAAAGGTCACTGAAAGTGCACAGAGTCTGGGCCTGACATAAAGTCCCAGTCTGGGAAGAAAGACTAGAAGAATGAGTAAACAAACAAAAAAACAGTGATTATAATTCCAGGGGTGCCCAAGACACAAACTCAGATGAAAGGAATAACTCCAAAGCAGGTATGAGTAAAGCTTCAAAGAAAAATATAGCATGATGACAATATCAATGAGAATTTCTAGAAGAAATGATGCAAGGAACTTCAAAGATTTTAAATAGTATTATAAATGAGATGATAATGGTGGTAGAAATAATTTTAAAAGCAATGAAAAGTTTGAAGGAAAGACTCATAAAGAGAATTAAAATAAGAGATACAAAATTTTACCCAACTAACAAATGGACCAGACAGAAGTTAATAATTTTATGAGAAGAACAAGAAATATTGCAACAAAGTCAAAAGACTGAAAAAATAAGAAAACACAAGGTATCTCATATCAATAAAACCAACAATTTAAATGGATGACTTCTTACAAAAATATATATTACCCAGAAGAAAAGAAAAAGAAATAGAAAATTTTAAAAATACAACATCAGAAAAAGAAATTGAGGAAGCCATAAAGTAACCCCCAAAGAAAAATATCTCAGGATGAAATGGACTTAACAACAAATTCTATCAAATGCTCAAGGAATAATTAATCCCAATATTACACAGTGTGCAAAAAAAGAAAATAAGGGATCTTACCACATTCCTTCTACAATAAAAATGTGATCTCAATCCATAAATTGGGAGAGTTAAAATAGTAAAAGAAAACTATAGACCAATATCCTTTATGAACATTAATGCAAAACTTTTAAATAAAATATTAGCAAAGAGGCTGTAGCAACATATCACAAAGATTACACTATGACTAGATTGAGTTTCTACCAGGAATGCAGGGTTCATTCAATATTAGGAAAATTATAAATATAATTGGTCATATTAATAAGAACAAAAAACACATGATTTTACCAATAATGCTGAAAAAGCTTTTGACAAAATCCAATACCCATTTCTGAGAAAAAAAAACACTAAAAATATTGGAATAGATGCACCTTTTCTTCACATAGTAAGTGGTATCTATCCCAAACCAAGTACCAGTATTTTTTTTGTAATGGATATTAAATCATAGGACTTTCCAATAAAATTGGAGGTTAAACAAG
This sequence comes from Trichosurus vulpecula, assembly GCF_011100635.1. Classification (NCBI taxonomy): domain Eukaryota; kingdom Metazoa; phylum Chordata; class Mammalia; order Diprotodontia; family Phalangeridae; genus Trichosurus; species Trichosurus vulpecula. The sequence continues at coordinate 121,211,886 of NC_050580.1, read as the reverse complement.
GATGGCCATTGTCACTACTACTATTTAATATAGTACTAGAAATGCTACCTAATCAATAATACGAGAAAAAGAGATTGACGGAATCATCCTAGGCAAAGAATAAACAAAATTCTTGGTGTTTGCAGATAATATGATGGTATGCCTAGAGAACTCTAGAATCAAATGAAAATTAATTGAAAAAGTAGCATAAGCAAGGTTAAAGGTTATGAAATAAATCTACATTAATTATCAGTATTTCTGTATATATTACCAATAAAGGGACCAGATTGTGGAGGGTTTTAAAAGCCAAACATAAACTTTTATATTCATCCTATATTTAGTAGAAAGTCATCAACATTTTCTAGAAGGGAGGGGTTGTGGCATGATCAGACCTGTGCTTTAAGAAGGTCAAAGCTCTGCAGAGAAGTCAAAAAAAAATGGAGAAAAGGTTAAAAAGACTGAAAGATTCATCAGTTAAGAAATCATTGGTAACTTTGGATATTTGAAGGGGATGTAGAAGCCGGACTGCAGAGAGTTTAGGAGTGAGAAAAGAAGAAATAGAGATACTTAGGGATAAACAGCTTTCTCAAGGACTTTAGCAACAAAGGTCAGAAGGGATATGGGACAATCTCATACTGAGTTTTATGGTGTCTCTAGGTACTACAAATACAAAGCAAAGGGTACATGCAAGAACCTGTGCCCATAGCTACTTGAGTTCCCTTTTTCCTGATCTGAAATATGTCAGAGCACATGGAATTCATTCCAAAGTAGATCAACTCTTCTGCAATTACAGATTCATTTGAAAGGTTCCTGGATATTGTGTGTCATACCATTTATACATATATGTGTATGTATGTATGTGTATATGCATATGCATGTGTGTATATAAATATACACATATATACATATATCTATGCCTATACCTATACATATACATACATAATTAGGAAGACAAATGGATGTGGAACACTTAGCAAGTGCCCCAATCTACAGTAAACAGATATCTTGGAATAACCAACTATGAGTAAGCTAGATATAGACCCACACACAAGTTAGTAAAATTTCTTTGGTGCTCAACATTTACACATGGCTTTACTAGTGACTCTAGTTCTTTCTGTTGACACCCACCATCTTACTAGTCCATCCATACTGGTTCACTAGGAGTCATAGGTGTTTATTGTTAATACAGTATAGGACGAATAAGATACAGGTATGTACAGGCTGTTGCTATTGTATTTCAGTCATGTTTGACTCTCTGTGACACCATTAGGGATTTTCTTGGCAAAGATACTGCAGTGGTTTGCCATTTCCTTCTCTAGCTCATTTTACATAAGAGGAAACTGAGACAAACAGGGTTAAGTGACTTGCCCAGGTCACATGGCTATGAAATGTCAGAGGCCGGATTTGAACTCTGGAATACGAGTCTTACTGATTTCTCCTCTGTGCCACCTACCTTCATAACTAGACTAAAAGAATACCAATCATCATAAAAAACAAGATGAAAATCTTTTCAAACCTACAAAACATTCAACCTCAGAATTTCACTTGCACATTTATTTTGTTTCCAAAGACCATACATACCGACATATGCGACTCCTTCACTGACAGCCAGAGATACAACTCCCAGAGCTGTGGCACCAGGTGAAGAAAAAAAGGACAAGATAACAATAGTAGCAGTAATAACAGCTATCTTTTATATAGCGCTTTAAGATTAGCAAAGCACTTTACAAATATTATCTTATTTTATCTTCACAACATCCCTAGGAGTTAGGCGCTACTATCATTCCCATTTTTAGTTATGGTAGATAGATTAAGTAACTTGCCAGAGTCACAAACTGAGTAAGTGTCCAATGCCGAATTTGAACTCAGGTTTTATTCACTCCAGGGTCAGAGATACATCCTCCTATCAGCCTAGAAAATAGCTTCATGGTGTTCCTAAGTATGGATTGGATTGCATTTGTATTTGTAACCCTAGAACCTAACACAGTGCTTGGCACATAAATGCTTTATGATGGATTGAAGTCATAGAATTATGAGATTTAGAACTAGACGGGTTCTTAGAGGTCAGCTAACCCAACATTCTCACTTTATAGATGAGGAAACTAGGGCCTGAAAAAAGAACCTTGCCCAAAATCACAATAGTACCTGAATTTGAACCTAAATCCTATGACCCCAGGGCTCTTTTCCAATCCCAAGTGCCACATCCCTTCCAAGTCTCAGTTTTCACAACTGTATGAGGTAAATGATAATACCTGCCATGTTTAACATGGAGTTTTCATGTGGATCAAATGAACTAATATTGTGAAAGTGCTTCATAAACATAGGCACTATACACATTTTATTACCAATATCCTCCTTAAAACTCAAGAGTACCCATGCTACTACAGTGCCCTGGTTCTCCTTCCTACCTTTATGGTTGGTCTTTTGTTATCTCCTTCATGATAAACTCTTCCTCCAAGATTCATTTTTGACTTTGTGTTGGAGTGAACCAGCAGAGGTGGAGTGAAATAAGATCAAGGACAATTCCCCAAGCATTACTAGGAAAGAAGATCAGACCTATATAATGTAATAGGGGATGGGGAGCTAGGTATTCTGAGATGAATCTAGCAAGAGAGCTTCTCATCAGGGCTACTTTGAAGGCAGTTGTCCAATTTAAATGAAAGAAATACATGGCCTTTTATTGACGCCTGTATCCTGTCTCAGATTTTCTGCTAGGACTTACCTGAATATGCCCCTTTGTCCTAATTATGTATTATATTGTATCATGCTGTCATGCTTATATACTTTTGATATGTTCTAAACCAGGGGTGGGGAGCCTGCGGCCTTGAGGTCACATGTGGCCCCAGAGGTCTTCAAGTGTGGCCCTTTGACTGAATCCAAATTTCAAAAACAAATCCTCTTAGTAAAAGTACTTATTCTCTAAAACTTGGATTCAGTCAAAAGGCCACACCCAAGGACCTAGAAGGTCGCATGAGACCTCAAGGCCACAGGTTTCCCACACCTGTATCTAAACTCTCATTACAGTTATTCATGTATATGTCTCATCTATCCCCCATTCTTCACATTATACTTAAGCTTCTTGTTGTCAGGAATTATATCTTCTTTTGTCTTTGGTTCAACAAATATGCATTAAGCACTCTACCAGGCATGGTGGGGAAAATATGTCTATACATAGATAAATATAATGCAAGTTGGAGAATGATTGAGACAAAGGAAAGATCAAGAGACAGTGTTCTGGGAAAAATTGAGATAGGGGGAGTGTGAAGAGATAAGTTTCAATTGTGGGAGGGTCTTCGCATCCCAAGTACCAAGTATAACAACTTTCATGTAGTAAGTTATCAATATTTGTTGAATTGAATGAAATTGTGGAAGGAAAGATTCAAATGCCCTCTAGGAACAGCAAACATTTTAAAGATTTAAAGCATTGATTTCTCTCACTCTTAAACATCATTTATCCAACTGAGAAGAGAGCGGTTTTGGTAGGAACAGGTGTTTTACTACCTGGAATCTCTATTCCCCCATGAAATATATCTTTGGTTCATATACTTCTAGCAGGGATTAACTCAGCACGATATTAAAATTGGCAAGGGAAATCATTTGAGAAGACAATGTTAGAAACAGATTGTCTGAGCCGATAGTTTGGAAAAGGGATGCTAAAACAATGACAGCAATAAAAACAGGGGACAGAAGGAGGGAAGGAGGCAAGGTGGGTGGGTGGCACTTGACACATTTCCTGGTAGCAATAGCAAATTCATAAAATAGAGATGTCAGAAAGTTATTTCTGATGATGCTGGGTTTTTGGGAATCTCGCCCCCACAGATCTCAAATTCTTGACATCAAATTATATAACAACGTATATAGCAGTACTTTGAAAAGAACAAAGCATTAGTCATTTAGGTCCTTTTAGCTCTACCATTCTAGTTCTATGACTCAAATGTAAGATATTACTACCACTATAACTACTACAGTAAGTACTACTACTACTACTGTCACTGCTACCCATGCAGTGGGCGAGCATGGCTGAAGACTTGAACAACCATCCATTCAGCTCTCACTGCATGACAAGAATTGTGTTAAGTAAGGGGATACAAAGAAACACAAAGATAGTCCCTGCCTCCCAGGAGCTTCCATTCTAATGGAGAGAAGATAGCTCCGTGCATGGAGGAAAGGTACCCTACCACTCCACACCTACTCCAGCAAAAGTCTGAAATTCACATCAGACCAGTTCAAGAATTCCAAAAGAAATTATAGAAATGACTGCTTCCATGACATAAATATATAAAATTTATTCAGGAGCACACAGCAGATAATAGGAAAGAGGGCTGCCAGTAAAGCCAGGGCTAGCCCAGTTAAACAAGCTAATAGCTTTCCAACAAGGCCAGTGACACTATAGCCTGCCTATAAGGTTCTCTTTCTAGAAGCTTCAAGAGTCAAGAGCACACCAAGAAAATAGCCCCAGTATGTTTTAAACCCACTCTAGGGGCCCTTAAAAATCCTCAGGAGTAACAGCTACTAGTGCAGGTATGAAATTGAACAGTGGGAACACAATCCTCTGAAGAATGCCTGAGGCCCCAAGGTCCCTAACAGTCTTTTCTGATGCCATAAAGGACCAGAAGAACCAATGTTCTAAACTCCAAAGATTAAAGAGCGGCTAATGCCTGGAGGAGGAGGAGGAGGTCAGTACAAGAACCTAAGGTGAGGCCAAGCAGGGCCAACCATTTCAACCCAAAAGCTCAGTAAGGGTCAGAAACTGGCCCTAATACAGAGAACCAATCAGGCACTAAAACTGGAGAGATGCATAAACCAAACAAGACCAGTATCAAAAATTACTTTAAATCTAGAGAGCCTCCCAAAGCAGAATGACTCTACTACGCATTAGGAGAGTCTGAAAAATATAAGCAGAGTCTCAGAGAAAAAAAAATCATTCTCTACAAAGTCTACAGGAATACCTGGAAGAAATGAATCAAGAAATTAAAAGAAAAAGAAATTAAAGTTATTGAGGGAAAAATTGGAAGGAGAATAAATAGCTTAAAAGAGAAAATGGTAACAAAATCTCTGAAAATTAGGATAGACCAAATAGAAATCAATGACTCCAAGATATAAAAAGAAATCTTAGAACATAATCAAAAGATTTTTTTTAAAAAATAGGAGAAAAAAGTGAGACATCTTATATCAAAAACTTACCTGGAAAATAGGTCAGGTAGCAATCATTCAAGAATCTTCTGAGATTACCTTTCATTTATACTGTATTTATATACTTATTTGTATCTTGTCTCTCCCCTTAGATTGTTTGTATTTCAAAGTTTCTACTGAGCAAGTCACTAAATTTTTCTCAGCCTCAGTTTTCCTGCCTATAAAATGGAACTTGTAATAGCAATTGCTTCACAGGGTTGTTGTGAGGACCAAATAAGGTAATATATGTATAGTGCTTGCAAACATTAAAGGGTTAAATGCTAGTTATTATTAATATTATTGTTGTTCAGCTGTTCTTTTCATAAGAAATGCTTGAAAATCTCTGTTCTTTATTATCATTTTATATCACACCATCCTGGGCAGCTAGATGGCACAGTGGATAGAGCACCATTCCTGGGGTAAGGAAGACCTGAGTTCAAATCTAGCTTCAGACACTTACTAGCCATGTGGCCCCAGGCAAGTCACTTACCTGTTTGCAAAAGGTTTATGAAGATAAAGTGCAGGTACCTAGTGCAGATGGTTTCTCAAGAAGTTTAGCCAAGACTTTTCCCTTTTGTTCTGATTCTTCTTTCATAACATGACTAATGTGGAAATATGTTTATACAATTGCACATGTATAATCTATATCAAATATTTGCTGTCTTGGGGAGCGGGGAGAGTAGAATGGGAGGAAGAAAAATATGAAACTCAAAATCTTATAAAAATGAATGTTGAAAACTATCTTTAAATGTAATTGGAAAAACATAAAATACTATTTGCAAAAAAAAAGAAGTTTAGTCAAGAATGGGAAGAGAAGTATAGGATGATAGCTACTGGGTCTGGTTGGATCAAGTGAAGCTTTTTAAGGATATCAGAGACATCAGCATGCTTGTAAATATCAGGAAAGGATCCAGTAGAGAGGGAGAGATTAAAAAAAGAGAGAGAGAATGGGGATGATAGTGGGCCAATCTGCTGGAGGAGAGAGAATGGGATGAAATCAAAGGTGCGTATAGATTTGGTCTTGGCAAGGAGGACAACTTCTTTATGTGTAATGGAAAAGAAGATAGTGGAAAATAGACAAGGGGGGCTCTGAGTGAATTACACTGGTATAATGAATTCCCAGGGGAGAAGTCTCTCTACCAATGCAGAAGGGCACTTTCTTGTGTAACTTTAGAACACTGAAAGTCACAAGTAACAGCCAGTATGTGTCAAAGGTGGGATCTGAATCTACATCATCCTGGTTCTGAGGTGAAGTCTCCAACCACTTAGCCAAGCTGTCTCTCACCATTACAATGTAGAAGATGGGGAGAAAGGGCATTTCAGGAGGAAAGAGTATGGCATTTGAGAGTGCAGAATGTATTTAAAGGCAAGAGAGTTGTACAGTTTTGTTGCAGTGCAGAGCTATAGAAAAGGGACTAACATGAAACTAAGCTAGAAAAATAGGTTATGGAAACCTCCAAATGGCAGGTAAATGAGTTTGTACCTGGAAGCAATAGAGCATCATCAAAGATCTCTGCATGCTGGGCAGCTACATAAATAAGAAAGATTATTCTGGAAGTAGTATGACAAGTGAATTCACAGAGACTGGGAATAGGAAGACCTATAAAAGAGCTTTGCTGTAGTTTCAATGGCTGGTAATTCAGGGACAGCTAGGTGGCGCAGTGAATAGAGCATGGGGCCTGAAATGAGGAAGAACTGAGTTCAAATCTGACCTCTGATCTGACCTATTAACTAGCTGTGTGACACTGGGCAAGTCACTTAACCCTGTTTGCCTCTATAAAATGAACTGGAGAAGGAAATGGCAAATGACTCAAGTAACTTTGGCCAAGAAAACCCCTAACAGGGTCACAAAGAGTTGGACATGACTGAAAATGATGCAACAACAACAAATCAGGACTTAAATGAGGGTAGCAACCATTTAAAATAAAGATGAAGGGACAGATAGAGACATGATGCAGAGATGAACTAAACAGGACTTGGTAACTAGATATAAAAGTAGAAAATATAGGAGGATCAAAGGTAACCTCACAGTGAAGAATAGGAAAGATTTGGTGAAGGATGGCGCTGCACATTGAAATAGTGAAGTTGGAATGAAAAGAAGATTTAGAGGAAAAGATAATGGACTTGGCTTGGCCCCTTTCAGTTTGAGGTACCAGGGAAACATTCAGGTGGAGGATATCCAGCAGGCGATTGCAAATGTGGTCCCAGAGTTCAGATGAGAGGTTAGAAGTGGAGATTTTGATTTAGGAGTCATCTCCCTAGAGGCAGGAGTTGAAGACATAAGTTTTATTGAGATTAGCAAGGAAAAGAGTGATGAGAATGAAGAGAAGGGAACCAAGGGCAGTCTTTCACAGGGAAACTTGCATGAAGGGATAAGGAAGAGAGTGAAGGAATCAGAGAGAAGTGATTCAAGAGGTAACAGGGGAGTCATGTCTCTAAAGCTGATGGAGAAAAAAAAGATGGTAGGAAAGATGGTCAACAGTGCCAAGCCACAGAAAGCACAGTGACAATGGAGAGTAAAAAGGGGACATCTGATTTGGCAGTTATGAGTTCAGTTTCAGGATAGAGGTGAGGATAAAGGTCCATTGCAAGGGGCAGAGGAGAAATTAGTCAATGAAAAACAGGAGGCATTGTGTTTAGATAACTTTTTAAAAAAAATTATCAGCAAAGGAACTGAGAGAGATGCAAAGATGGCTGAATGGACTAGAAGACAGATTCTCAAACTTTTTGGTCTCAGGACCCCTTTACACTCTTAAAAATTATTGAATATCCCAAAGAGGTTTTTGTTTTGTAGGTTATAGATGTAGATATTTATCATATTAGAAATAAAAAATATTTTAAATTATGTATTTATTAATTCATTTGAAAAGAACAATAAAAAACCTATTACAAGTTAACATGAATTATATTTTTATGAAAAAATCAAATTTCTAAAATAAAAAATTAGTGAAACGAGTTGCACTGTTTACATGACATTGTTTTACATAATTTTACAAATATCAATGGAAGACAACTGGATTCTCTTATATGCTTCTACATTCAATCTGTCCCAGTATGTTGTTTTGGTTGAAGTAGATGAAGAAAATCTAGCTTCACACAGACATACAGTTAGAAAAGGAATGAGTATTTTAAGAGACAAATAACACTTAGTATTATTAGGATTTTTTTTACCTCTCAAACCCCCTGAAAAGTTCTCAGGGATTCATAAGGGGTCATAATGTTATTTGATGTTTTTTGCCTAAGATGTTGTTTGCCTATTAAAATACTCCTCTCTTTTCTGTCTATATGTCCACATGAGGCTAGATTTTTTTTCATGTACTTCAACCAAAACAGCTTATTGGGACAGATTGAATGTAGAAATATATAAAGAAAATCCAGTTCTTCTATTAATGTCTTCATGATCCCTCTTCCTGACTCCAGGTCCAGTGCTCTATCCACTGTGCCACATAGCTACTCCAGGCACATAGAAAACACTTAAAAAATACCTGTTAAGTGACTTACTGCCTGATTGACAAATCCTAGTTCTTCCACTTTCAACCTACATGACCTTGAGACATTCATTAAACCTTTCTGGGACTCATTTGTTCTCATTTGTAGAATGAGGGCACTGGCATAGATGACCCTCCAAGGTAGCTTTCACCCTTAAATCTATAATCCTATGATCTTATTATTATCCCCATTGGACAGATAATGAATCTGAGTCTCCTAGATGACAAATCCAAGGTTCTGATTTAAGCCATTTTTCTCTAAATATTCTTTCCAGTACAAAAACAACCTCTTTATTTCTAACAGTAGTAGCTCTTATGTAAAACTTGTACAATGTGATTCTTATTCTGTGTTAATATTTTCTCTGCAATGGTTGTAAAAAGTATATTTATACATATGCAATGAGAAATAGTAGAGTGCTGGAATTGGAATAAAGACCAAGGTTCAAATCCTGTCTCTGGAATTCACTAGCAATGTAACCACAGACAAGTATTTTTAGTTTTTCTGAGCCTCAGTCTACTCTCTAATATTTTAAGTCATAAGCAGGTTGTGACAATATGTGGAGAAAATTCCCATGCCCATAAAATCATAATTTTTGTTATTGTTCTTAATCATTTCAGCCATGTCCAACTCTTTATAACCACATTTGGGGTTTTCTTGGCAGAGATACTGGATGGGTTTGTGATTTCCTTCTCTAGCTCATTTTATAGATGAGGAGCTGAGGCAAATAGGGTTAAGTGACTTTCCTAGGGTCACACAGCTAGTAGCTATCTGTGGCCAGATCTGAACTCATGAAGATGAATCTTTCTGACTCTAGGGACAGCACTCTATTCACTACACCACCAAGCTGCCTTCTAAGTCCTTCTTAGATATACATATTATACATGTAATGAATAGTACTAGACCTCACAGAAATTGCTCACATTCTTTGGGTTTTTATAGATGAACACAATCCATATCAGTGAAAACAAACATCTCTTAAATAAATATGGTTGTTAACAAATAAGATATAGAGAGAATTATAAAATGTAATTGTAATTTGATTGTATAAAATTGTATCAAGTGTATAAAATTTAAAAGTTTTTGCACAAACAAAACCAATGCAACCAAAATTAGAAAGAAAGAAGGAAATTGAGGGGGAAGTGTCATCAAGCATCTCTGATAAAGACCTCATTTTGCATCATGTATCTCTGATAAAGACCTCATTTCTCAAAAGAGTCAAATTTATAAGAATACAAGTCATTTGCCAATTGACAAATGGCCAAAGGATATGAAAAGGTAGTTTTCAAACAAAGTAATCAAAGCTATCTATGAAAAAAATGCTCTAAATCACTATTGATCAGAGAAAGGCAAATTAAAAAAACTCTGAGGTACCACTTCACACTTATCAGATTGGCTAATATGACAGAAAAGGAAAATGATAAATATTGGATGGGATGTGGGAAAACTAGGACACTAATGTACTGTTGGTATAATTGTGAACTGATCCAACCGTTCTGGAGAGTAATTTGGAACTATGCCCAAAGGGCTATAAAACTGTGCATATCCTTTATCCAGCAATACCACTGTCAGTTCTATGTCCTAAAGAAATCCCCCAAAATGGGAAAGGACCTATTTGTACAAAAATAATTATAGGAGCTCTTTTTGTGGCAGCTAAGGATTAGAAATCAAAAGGATGCCCAACAATTGGGGAATGGCTAAACAAGCTGTGGTATATAATTGTATTGGAAAATTATTGTGCTATAAGAAATGATAAGCAGGATGATGTCAGAAAAACATGGAAAGACTTATGTGAACTGATGCAAAGTGAAATAAGCAGAACCAGAAGGTTGTCGTACACAGTAACAACCATATTGTACAATGAAGGACTGTGAATGACTTGGCTATTCTCAGCATGCAATGACCCAAGACAATCCCGAAGAACTCATGATAAAACATGCTATCTGCCTCCAGAGAAATAGCTGATATTATCTAAATACAGACTGAAACATACTGTGTTTACTTTTTTATTTCATTCTTTTTGTTGTTGTTCAAGTCTTCTTGTACAAAATTATTAATACAGAAATGTTTTACATGATTGCACATGTGCAACCTATATCAGATTGCTTACATATCAGAGAGGGAGAAGGGGAAGGAGAAAAGAAAGGATAGAATTTGAAACTCAAGCTTTAAAAAATATAATAAAAATTGTTTTAATATGTAATTGGGGAAAAGTAAAATATCGTCAAAAATAAATAAATATGGTTGTGGAGTGAATGAATAAATGGATAGACGAATGTAGGTTTTAGAAACAAAAATATCCCTAACCAGCCAAGAGATACAACTCATACATGAATAAATGAAGGAACACTTAGAATGGAATCAATTTCATATATGGGAGCAGGAAAATGATAAGGGGTGGAAAATTGGAAGATAAAGTACCAAAGAAAAAAAAAACTAATATCCATAGGAACTCTAAATAAAACCAGCCTTAAATAGCCAACCAAATTCTGGAGATGTGAATTTTTTACAATTCATGTTTGGCCCGAAGTTTTCTCTTCTCAATTGCTGTTTATTAATGATACCAATTATTCAGCCTAGCACATAGTCTCCCAAAACTGCTGAACACTAAGTGTCTTTTCCTGCTCTCCCCTAAGAGTCCTGGAAATGGACTAGTCACCAAGCTGGGAGACTGAAGGAGCTCTGAGTCAAAATGACTTAAATCTCATCCACTGTGCACTAGACAAATCATTTCATTTGTGCAGAAAACCAGGAATAACGTTCATTTAAGTGAGCTACTTTAACAAAGTAGCTATTTGGCAAATAGGAATACAAACAGTAGGGTTTAGTTAATAATAACAATAATTATGTAATTATGGCTAACATTTACATAGCACTTTATGGTTTGCCATTTACTTTACATATCCAGTCTCATTTGATGCTCACAAAAACCCTATGAGGTAGGTATTATTAGGTCCACTTTACAGGTGAAGAAATTGAGGCTGAGAGGTAAAGTAATTTGACAGGGGCCGGACAGCTAGTAAGTGTCAGAATCAGTGTTCAAACTCAAATCCTTCTGACTCCAGGTCCAGCCTCTAGGCCACCTAGCTATTTCTAACATGTAAAGGAGAGAGTATTGAATTTGGAGCCAGGAAAAATTGGATTTCAACAGCAACTCTGTTACTTGCTGGTTTTGTGACCATGGCTAAGTCCCTTCATCTCTCTAAGCTTCAGTTTCCTCATCTGTACCTATGTCACAGGATTGTTGTGAGGTGCAAGTATGATAATTAATATATGTAAAGCTTTACACAAATATGGGTTATTATTATAAAACCAATAGCTTTCAAGTATAGGTGAAAAATTCTGCTCTGTCTTCTAATCGATTCACTTTTAATTTATTTTGGTGAAGGCTGTGTTCTAAAAAATTGGACAGAGACAAAATGGTAATTAAGCTTGGCTCTACATTATATCAAGACAACAGGTCAATATATCCAGAGACAAAGAAAAAGAATCAGTCAAGCAGATTAGTTGAGTCTAGTAGATAAGCAATCAACAGAAGGAGTGGAATTTTTCACTTCTTAGCAAGTTTTTTTATTTTAACATTATCATGTAGGTATAGTTTAATACAGGGTAGGATTCCATTCATTCATTCACTGACACTCAAACATTTATTATATATATAAAATTGTAAAGAATTTATATGAGTGACAGGCTTTAAGGATCACAATTCATGTAACACCAAGAGAAAATACTTAATGGCACTGTACGTTTTGGATCCCACAGCTATGAAATTCTTGCGCAGGGCACCTATAGGGAACTGAACAAACAGACTTCAGTAGGACACATCTAGACAACAATCTTCTCCCACAGTCATCTTAGAATTACTGATCTAGATTACAAAGTCCTACTGCTTTTTTTAAACAGAATTTACACATTAATGTTGAGGGCTAGACTGGAATTTAAGAAAAAAAACATCAGAAGAAAAGGAAAACAGTCTGTGATACTAAGTTCTGTACAGAAGAGAGAAGCAGAAGAAGACAGGTCATGAGGAAGGGAAAAAAGATACACAGACATACACATACACACAAGATGAAGGGAAGGGAGGCTGGGCAGCCAAGGTCAGAGATTCTTGGCTAGTCACCTACTTCATGTAGGTTTCCAGCAGGTATTTTTTAAAGGCTGTGGGGTTTGTCCAAAGTTCAGTGGCGTGTGTCGAATGGGCTGTCAATGTTGCACAAATCCCTTAATCTATCTAAAACCCCAGCTACATTCTTAAAAGAAAATGGGAATGATAGTGCTTGCAATACCTACTTCACAAGGTTTCTAATGAGGATCAAATAGTAGAAAGGTTTTGTTTTGTATTTTTGCCATAATGCACTTTATGCTTTGATGGAACTCAAATTTCATCAGAAAGGGTACTTCCTCCCCCAATTTAGTTGATAGTCCTTCCATGCCCGGGTAGATATGTTTCATAAAGTGCTGCAACCAAAAGAATTCATTACCTGGTCTCTCCTTTCTAAGCTAGGCTGGTCTTCAAGGATGCATCACTGAGCCTAACTTTGAAGCCCTTCCAGCTAGGTAGGAGCTGCCAAGACTTGGGCTCTACAAGTATAGCCTTCAATTCAAAATGACCATGATGGAATACAGAGGAGGACTTAAGGAAAGGAAAGCACTGCTAGAATTCTTATTGCCACATAGTTAATTGGACTGCAGAACATAGAAGAAAATCTGGTAGTTGACTTTATTGGTTGAGATGACTGTGGGAGAAGATTGTTGTCTGGATGTGTCCTACTGAAGTCTGTTTGTTCAGTTCCCTATAGGTGCCCTGCACAAGAATTTCATAGCTGTGATCCAAAATGTACAGTGCCATTAAGTATTTTCTCTTGGTGTTACATGAATTGTGATCCTTAAAGCCTGTCACTCGTATAAATTCTGTACAATTTGATATATAGTCAGTGCTCAATAAATGTTTGAGTATCAGTGAATGAATGAATGGAATCCTACCCTGTATTAAACTATACCTACATGATAATGTTGAAATAGCTTGCTAAGAAGTGAAAAATTCCACTCCTGTCGATTGGTTATCTACTAGACTCACCCAATCTTTAGTGATGGGGTATGCCAAGCTGTACTCTATATAAGGCAACTGGGTGATATGGTGACTAGAGTGCTGGAGTTTGAGTCAGAAAGACTTGAATTCAAACTCTGCCTCAGACACTTTGTAGCTTTGTAGGCTAGGGCAAGTCACTGAGCTTCCCTGGGGCTGTTTCCTCACTTATAAAATGGGGAAATAGTAGTATCTACCTTTTAAGGTGGTTGTGAAATTCAAATGAGATAATATTTGTAAAACAAGTATTAGCTGTTATTTACTTATTTCATACATATACACATATGTAATACATACATATGGATATGGATATTTGTGCACATGTATGTGTGTATTTCAAGAGGCATCATGGTATGTAGAGTAGATAAAGAGCTAAACTCAGAATTAAGAAGAGCAGAGTTCAAATCCTACCTTTGACACATACTGTCTGTGTCACCCTAGTGAAATCACTTCACCTCAATGAGTGTTCTAGGCAGTTCCCAAGCCATAAGTCTCCAAATAGATAAAGGTCATGAGGGAGTTTCCTCATTGAGAGTTCACTATGCCAGTGAAATTATAGGTATTTTTTATAAATCAACGTGATGTGTTTTTTGGTTCTGAGTGATGCGAGCACATTAGAACATATCTGTGTGAACAAGCAGATTGAGGCATTTGTGTGCCCTAGGCAAGGTTTGAAAATTCTATCCCTTGTAGGTTACTATTCACTGGAGGCCTTGAACCTTCACTGAAATCTATATAACTTCACTTTTGACAAAATCGGTAGAGAATTCTGTGTCGTTCTGCATATGTATTTTCTGGTATTAAAAATTAGCATGTTTTTAAAAATAGTGATATCAAGTACCCCTCGTGCCTCATAACATTACCCTCAGCAACTTGTATCTTGTAGAGTTTTAGTTCCTTAGTTCCAGGTCTGGATACAAACAAATATTACTTCTTTCAAAGAAGATCCCTTTGAAAGCTAGACATGTCTTCAAAGCATGCTTATCCTCTTGGGGAATTGCCCTCAGGAACAACAGCTCATTCTTCTGAATATCTTTTAGTGGTGATAGCAGATTTGTTTGGGGACTTTTTTCCCTTTAAGGAAATATTTGATGCTTGGAATGAGTTTTAAGAATGGTTAGATTGGTTTGGAGAAGTCTTACTGTTCATCAATTCAGTTGCATCTGATTCTTCATGACCCCTTGGATGGTACTTCTGTCTTCTACCATGTCCAAACTCATGTTCATTGCTTCCATGACACTATCTATCCATCTCACTCTCTGTCATTTCCTTCTCCTTTTGTTTTCAATCTTTCCCAACATCAGGGTCTTTTCCAATGAGTCCTGTCTTCTCACTATGTAGCCAAAGTATTTAGGCTTCAGTTTCAGTATTGGCCATTCTAATGAGAAGTCTGAATTAATTTCTTTTAATAATGACTTATTTGATCTCCTTGCTGCCCAAGTGACTCTCAGAAGTCTTCTCCAGTACCACAATTCAAAAGTGTCCATTCAGTAACACCCAGTTTTCCTTCTAGTTCTACTCTCATAGCCATATATTACTTCTATAAAAACCATAACATAGACTCTATGGACCTCTGTGGGTAAGGTGATATCTCTGCTTTTTAGTATGCTGCCCAGATTTGCCAATAGCTTTCCTTTCAAGGAACAAGTATCTTTTAATTTCATGGCTTCAGTCACTGTCTGTGATGATTTTTGAGCCCAAGAATATAAAATCTGACAGTGCCTCCATTTCTTCTCCCTCTATTTGACAGGAAATGATGAGACCAATTGACAAGATCTTAGGGTTTTTTTTCTTAATGTTAAGTTTCAAGCTAGCTTTTACACCTTCCTCTTTCACCCTCATCAAGAGATTTCTTAATCTTCTTCACTTTCTGCCATCAGAGTTGTACTGTTTTCATATAAGGTTGTTGATGTTTCTCCTGGCAACCTTATTTCTGGATTTTGGTTAATCCATTCTGGCATTTTGCATATAAGTTAAATAAATAAGGTGACAATATACAGCCTTGTCAAAGTCCTTTCCCAATCTTAAACCAATCATTTGTTCCACTTTTAGTTCTAACTGTTGCCTCTTGACCCACATACAGGTTTCTCAGGAGACAAGCAAGATAATCTGGCCCTCCCATTCCTTTGAGAACTTCCCACTTTCTGCTGTGATCCACACAGTCAATGGCTTTAGTGTAGTCAATAAAGCAGAAGAAGTAGATGGTTTTTTTCTGGAATTCTCTTGCTTTTTCCATAATCCAGCAACTGTTGGCAATTTGGTCTCTAGTTCCTGGGCCTCTTTGAAAACCCCGCTCTTCTGATAATTCTTGGTTCACATACCACTGAAGCCTAGTTTGCAGAATCTTCAGCATAACCTTGCTGACATATGAAATGAGCACAATTTTTGGCAATTCAAACATTCTTTGGCATTGTCCTTATTTATGAATGGGACATAAACTGATCTTTTCCAACCCAGTGGCCACTGTTGATTTTTCCAAATTTGCTGGTATATTGAGTGCAGCCCTTTAACAGCATCATCTTTTGAAATGTTAAATAGCTCAGTTGAAATTCCATCACCTCCACTAGCCTCATTGTTAGCAATTTTTTCTAAGGCTCACTTGACTTCATTCTCCAGGATGTCTGGATCTAGACAAGTAACCACACCATTGCGATTATCAATGATGTTGAGATCTTCCTTGTATAGTTCTTCTTTATATTCTTGCCACCTCTTCTTAATCGTTTCTACTTCTGTTAAGTCCTTACCATTTTCATTTCTTCTCATGCCCATTTTTGCTTGAAACATTCCTTTGCTAGTTCTAATTTTGTTGAAGAGATCTCATTTTTGTCTCATTGTTGTCTTTTATTTCTTTGCATTGCAAGTTTTTGGCCAACTCTTGTTTTTAATAATATTTTTGTTTTCCCAAATTACATATGAAAACTATTTCTAACATTGGTCCTTTTTGTAAGTTTTGAGTTCCAAAGATATTCCTTTCTCCTTCCCCTCCTCCCTTACTGAGACAGTAAGCAATCTGATATAGGTTATACATGTGTAATTATGTAAAATATTTCCATATAAGTCATTTTGTGGAAGAAAATGAAAGAAAGAAAGAAAGAGGGAGGAAGGAAGGAAGGAAGGAAGGAAGGAAGGAAGGAAGGAAGGAAGGAAGGAAGGAAGGAAGAAAAATGAAGGAAGGAAGAAGGTTTTTATCTATATTCAGACACCATCAATTCTTCCTCTGGAGGCAGATAGCATTTTTCATCCTAAGTACTTTAGAATTGCTTTGGATCATTGTATTGGTGAGAATAGCTAAGTCATTCACAGTTGTTTGTTGTACAATATTGCTTTTACCATGCACAGTGTTCTCCCAGTTCTGCTCACTTGCATTGCTCATTTAAGAAAACTTTTTTATCTCTCCTCGCTGTTCTCTGGAATTCTGCATTCAGTTGGGTATATCTTTTCCTTTCTCCTTTGCCTTTCATTTTCATTTTTTCCCCAGCTATTTGTAAGGCCTCATCAGACAGCACCATTTCCCTTTCTTGCTCTTTTTCTTTGGGATATTTTTTGTTGCTGTACAATATTGTAAACCTTGGACCGTAGTTCTTCAGGCACTCTATCTACCAAATCTAACCCCTTAGATCTATTCATCACTTCCACCTTCCACTTCATAAAGGTAGTTGTTTAGGTTATACCTATAATGGTCTGATGGTTTTCCCTACATTCTTCAATTTGTCTGAATTTTGCAATAAGAAGCTTATGGTCTGAGCCACAGTCATCTCCAGGTCTTCTTTTTACTGACTGTATAGAGATCCTACACCTTGGGCTACAAAGTATATAACCAATCTGATTTTGATATTCATCATCTGGTGATGTCCACGTATAGAATGGCCTTTTCGATTATTGAAAAAGAGTATTTGCTATGACCAGTGAGTTGTCTTGACAAAACTGTGTTAGTCTCCACCCTGCTTCATTTTGTACTCTAAGGCTAAAGTTGCCTGTTATTCCAGTTATCTTTTGGTTTTCTACTTTAGCATTATGATAAATGTGACATCTTTTTTGGTATTATTTCTAGAATATGCTGCATAGAACTTCATAGAACTGATTAACTTTGGTCCCTTTGGCATCAGGAGTTGCAGTATAGACTTGTATTACTGTGATGGTGAACTTTTTGCCTTGGATTTAAATAGAGATCATTCTGTCATTTTTGAGATTATACCCCAGTATTGCGTTTCTCACCATTTTATTGATTGTGAAGGCTACTCCATCTCTTCTAAGGGATTCCTGCACACAGTAACATACGAATTTAATTCACCCATTCTTGCCCATTTGAATCCACCCAAACCCAAAATGCCCATGTTTAACCTCTCCCTCTTGACCACATCCAGGTTACCGTGGTTCATAGATCTTACATTCCAGGTTCCTATGCAATACTGATCTTTACAGCATTGGGCTTTCCTTTTGTCAACAGACACTTCTGAGATTCCTTTTGACTTTGGCCCACCCACTTCATTCTTTCTGGAGCTACTTGTAGCTGTCATCCGCTCTTCTCCAGTAATGTGTTATATGCTTTCTAACCTGAGGGGCTTATCTTCTGGTGTCATCTCTTTTTATCATTTTAATGCTGTCTATGGGGTTTTTTGGTGGGGGGAAGGCAGGGCAATTGGGGTTAAGTGACTTGCCCAAGGTCACAAAGCTAGTGTGTCATGTGTCTGAGGCCAGATTTGAACTCAGGTCTTCCTGACCCCAGGGCCGGTGCTCTGCTCACTGTGCCACCTAGCTGCCCCTGTCTGTGGGGTTTTCTTGGCAAAGATACTGGAGCAATTTGCCATTTCCTTCTCCCATGGACCACCTTTTATCAGAACTCTCCACTATGACCTAACCATACTGGGTAACCCTTCACAGCATAGCTCATAGTTTCACTAAGCTAGATTCTGCTCCGGGACAAGGCAATGATCCAAGATGGGAAGAAAAGACTTAGGAGGGCCATAACAATTATCTTCAAATATTTAAAGGATTGTCATAAGACAGAGGATAGACTTCCTACATAGTACCAAAGGGAAGAAATTAGTTCTTTGAGTGCCCTTTCCTTTTTGTCTTTTATCCCTTAGAACCTAGCACAGTGCCTTGCATGCAGGAAATGCTTAGTAAGCATTTGTTGAAGTGAATTGAATGTAGAAATGGAAAGTGTTGCCTCATAGGTAAGTGAGCTCCCTGTCTCTGAAAGTGTGCCAGCAGAACCTGAACAACCACGGGTCAAAGATGTTACAGAGGAGATTTCTATATTGGGTGAAAGGTGGGACTAGATGCATTGTAACAATCCTTTCAACTCTGAGAGTCAGTGATTAATTCTGAACCAGGCCAAAGACCCAAGCCGAGACTTACCAATGAAATCATACATAATTAGTGGGTCAAAGAACAAATCATACAAACAATTAATAATTACATAAAAGACAGTAACAAGGACAAAACATATCAAAACTCCTGGGATGTAGCTAAAGTAGTCCTCAGAGGAAAAATTTTACCCTTAAAAATATGCATTAGCAAAAAAGAGACATAGAGGATTAACAGGCCAGATGTGCATTTTGATCAAATTGAAAGCCGAAGAAATAAACAAAACCAACATAAGCACAAAAAGAGAAAATCTTGAAAATCAGAGGAAAAATAGGTATACTGCCAACTAAAGTAAAGAAATGATAAACAAAATCTAGAGCTGTTTCTTTGAAAAGACATACAAACTGATAACCCTGGAGCCAACCTGATTAAAAAAAAGAGGGCAGAAAATCAAATCCACAAAATAAAAATTAAACAAAATGAAACTGCAACTACAAGAAATAAAAGGAATTAGTGCAATCCATTATGCATAGTCTTATGCCAACAATACTGAGAACACAAAAGAAATGAAGGATTGCTTTGAAAAAATATAAAATATTCAAATTCTAAGCTTGATGAATAAGGTGGATTATCAGACAGTAATAATTGTTTCAACCTTTTCTTTAAATTATGATATAACTATAAAGAAATAATAGGCATTTCCTCTATGATTTGCAAACTAGCTCTGAAGACAATTACAAATTCAGTATTGCAAATGTCTTTTGAAGGTTACAACGCTTATTAGGATACATAATGTTAACTCATATTAATATAGTAAATTAAATGTTTTCCTGACAACCTCCCTGTGAGATAGATAGTTTGAAAATGACTATTGGAATTTTGCAAAGAGGAGGCTGAGATTGAGAGTGGTTGTTTCTCAAGATCATATAGTCAATAAGTGGTAGACTCAGGACCACAATCCAAGGTCTTTGATTTTCGCCCCCAAAATCTGGAATATGTTTGTTGTTAAATCTCGCTGCTTCATGGTCATTCTTCATGGTCACTGAACACTTCTCAATCAATTCAGGTCAGAAGCAGGGGGTGAAATCCTATATGCTAAGCTGCTATGGTAGTATTGATTGGATTCTGGATACCATCCAGGCTCATAAATACCAAAATCAAAGAGTCAAGAGAAAGGAACATTCATGAATCAAAGTCAGCTTACTGTTTCAGGATTGGAAACATGGAAACAATGATGTAGAGTAAATCCATCCAAACCATCTTCTTCTCTGCAGGATCCTGATAATTCAAGTGGGTTGTGGGATTATTTAATGGAAACTTGAGAAGAGGCAGGGGCAGGAGAGAACCACTGGACTAGGTAGGAATCAATGAACCTTTCTAGACATGGCTCTAGCAGTCATTAGGTATATAGCTTGCTGCCTCTTTGGGAGAGGGTTAGACTCGGTGAACTTAAAGTTCCGTTCCAACTCTACAATTTTATGATCACTTATCTTATTGGGGCCTATTCCCTTCAGTACAATAATCAGGAATTTTTATGCCTGGTCCAAGGCCCAAAATCCAATCCCAGGGCAAACAGTAGGAAGTATACTTTCAGTTGAGCTGGAGGAAGAAGAGTTCGCCCTAGCCAGCTGCATAGTAGTTTTCCTAATTAAACTTGTTACTTTTGCTAGCTAAATACTAATTTCTGTTTTCTTCGCAATGCTAAAGGACAGCAAGTATTACCAGAGCTTCAAAATTTGGCATCCTAGGTCAGAGCCCTCATGACTCAACCCTAGTTTTGTTTCGTTTTGCTTTTTGTTTGTTTTGTTTTCATACCCCTTTCGTGGTAGATAGCAAGGGAGGATATCTGAAGACACTTAAGTCCCTGGTTCTGATTTCTATTTGTATAGGCTCTCAGTGAATGTTTTGTTTGTTGAAGAGAATTTGCTTTGCTTACACACACACACATACACATACACACACACACACACATGCACACATTTAATGTATGAACTTCTAACATTAGCCTATCTATTGTTTATCATGCTTCAATTTGATTCAACATTTAAGACCAATCCAAACTCAGGATCAGCTGTTTTCCAACCAATTGTGGTTTTTGTTATTAAAGACAAAAACATGAGGGCTACTGTGAGTTGTTTCTTGTCTTCAGATTGTTGTTACTATAACCTTTCTTTGTTATAGAATGAAATGCTGCTGCCTGTTGATTTAACCATTGTAATTAAGGATAGTTTATTGAGCTCTTGTCCTGTAGTTCTTTTGGGGGGCCACTTCTGTTGTTTTTTTAACACAGGGTGGGATAGGAGACAGCTAATGAATGAGTGAATGAATGAATGAACTGTGGCGGCACTGTAGTCAAGCTGTCAAATAGATCCAGCTATTCATCCCAGCACATCCAGGCTTCTTTTCCCTATGTTGATGAATTTTCCTGAACAGTTAGCAGGATTGTAAAGTTTCTGTAAGTTAGAGACAGAAATGAGATTATAGATTATATGGAGCTCCTGAAAACATGCCAGGTTGACATTTTGCTTCTACATGGACTGGTGTTCACTCCAGCAAAGAAATACAAACAAATCTCCCTCTGTTGCTACTGTGGGGAAAGGTAACTGACACAGACTGAAGTTCCTTCCTCGAGGCTTCAAAAAGGGCTTTAGCAACTGAGTCCAGCTATATGATGTAAGCTGGCTGTGTAAGCAGACCCAGGAGGAGGTATCACCTCAAATGTATTTAGAAAATAACCACATTTCCTATGGATATTTTCTATGTGAACAAAATGCATGGGGACAAGAATAGAAATAAAATGAATGATAGCTTACATTTCCAAAACCTTTCATGTAGATGATCTCATCTGATCCTTCTCCTAAGTCTATGAATTAAGTAGTACATATATTATCCCTCCTTTATAGATGAGAAAATGAAACTTAGAAAGGTTAACTGGCTTATCCAGAGATGCACAGCTAGTTACACAGTCAATGAGTATTTATTAAACAGCTACCATGTGCCAGGTACTGTGCTAAGGACTAGGGATTCTAAGAGAGGCAAAAGAAAGTCTCTGCTTTTGAAAAGCTCACAACCTAATGAGAGAGACCATAGGAAAACAACTACGTACAAACAAGCTATATACAGAATGAAGTGGAGATAACAGAGGGAAGGAACTAGCATTAAGAGAATCAGGAAAGGTTTCTCATAGAAAGTGGGATTTTAATTGAGACTTAAAGAAAGCATGAAAACTAGGAAGGGGAGATGAGGAGGGAAAGAATTCTAAGCATGAGGAACAGTCAGTGAAAATATCCAGCGTTTGAGATTTGTACTATCTTACACAAGGAGGCCAGTGTCATTGTATCATGGAGTATCTGGAGTGTGGGCAGCAATGGGGGTTGGTAAGCTTATAGAGGGGAAGGAATAAGGTTTAAGAAGATTGGAAAGGTAGCAGGAGAGTCTGGGTTGTGAAGGACTTTGAATGCCAAACAGAAGAAGTGTATGTGCGTATTTTTTCCTGGACATAGTAGGGAGCCACTGGAGTTTATTGAATGGGGAGAGCAGGTGGAAAAGTAGTGACATGGTTGGACCTGTCCTTTAAAAAAGATTAATTTGATAGCTAAATGGAGGATGGACTGGGGTAGGAAGAGACTTGAGGTAGGGAGAACAACCAGCAAGCTATTACAATAGTCCAGGCTTGATGTGATGAGGGTTTGAACTATGGTGGTTGAAGTGTAAGAGTAGAAAATGAAGTATTATGAGAGATGTTATGAAAGTAAAATCAGCAGAACTTGACAATAGATTACAGGTGGTGTGAGAGAGAGTGAGAAGTCGAGAACAGTACTGAAATTGTAAGCCTGGGGGACTCGGAATATGGTGGTACTGTTGACAATAAAAGGGAATTAAGGAAGCAGGAAAGGTTTGAGAGGAAAGAAAATGAGTTCAATTTTGGACATGTTGAATTTAAGGTATCTTAGGGTCATCCAATTTGAGATGCACCATAGGCAGTTGGAGATACACATCTGAAGATTAAGAGACAGGTTAACATTGGATCAGTAGACCTGAGAATCACCAGCATAGAAATGATCATCAAATCCATGAGAGCTGAAGAGATCACCAAGTGAAATAACAAAGAAAGAGATAAGAAGACCCAGGACAGAGCCCTGAGGAGCACCCATCATTAGTAAGTGTGACCTAGACCAAGGTCTTGAAAAGGAGACTGAGAACAAATGGTCAGACAGGTAGGTGGGAAACCAGGATACAGTAGTGTTATTGGAGATAGCATCAAGAAGAGGGTAATTAATAGTGACAAAGGCTATAAAAAATTAAAAAAACATAAGGAATGAAAAGAAAATCTGTCAATTAAAAGATTGCTGGTAACTTTGTAGAGAGCAGTTTTGCTTGAATGATAGAGTCAGAAGCCAGACTGCAGCATTAAAAAGAGAGCAGAAAGAAAGTGGAGGCATCAAATGTGGATAATCTTAAGAGTTTAGCCACAAAAGCGGGAAAAAATACACAGAATGAGCTGATGAGGATGGGTAAGTACTACAAGGGTTTTTGAGGATGGGAAAAACATGAGAATGTAGACAATACTGAAGCAGCCAATAGACAGGGAGAGATGTAAGATTAATGAGACAATGGGGATGATAAAGAAACCAATCTGCTGGAGAAGACAGGATGGGATGGAATCACTTGTGCATGTAAAGGAGTTGGCTTTGGCAAGGAGAAGGGCCACCTCATTGTGTGAGACAGAGGTGAAGGAAAAGGTAGTTGCAGATAAGAAAGAAAGAAGGAATTCTGAGTGAGTAGCCTCATTTTTTTCAATGAAATATGAAACCACGCTCTCAGCTGAGAGATAGGGGAAAGAGAGTTATGGGATGTATGGGTAGTGATGAAAAGGTTTAGAAAAGCTGCTGTGGTGAATGGGCTAGTAGGTTAATTATAGAGATGTAAAAGTATTCCCTTGCCACTGTGGGCTCCCAGCTGAGATTATGTAACATAAATTTGTAGTGGAACTAGCTAATGTGATTTGGTGATTTGTCTTAAGCTTTGTTAAGCAGCACATGAGTAGGAATGAAGACAGTAGATGGCAAGGGTAATTTAAGACAGTCTTGGCAGGGGAGGATCAATGAGGATAAGAGAGGAATGAACTAGAGAGATGAGGACAGGGCAGAGTTGAATTGGTTCACCAAGAGATCATGATGGGGAAAGGGGAAAGGTGTAGCCAGTGGAGGGATGAAGCACTGGGAAAGAATGGAAGTGCCCAAGTTAACAGCTAGAAAATGATAGGGCCAAAAGAACCCAAGACTTCTGGATCCAATTCCAATGTCCTTTCTACTATAACAGGCTACTTCTCAAAGCCCATGAAGCAACAGAAAGGGGTCATGATGTCTTTTTTTTCCCTTTCTATTTTGGGGTGTGGAATTTGGGGAAAATCAAATCACAAAATAATTACTAACCTCAATAAGTAGAGGCTGAACTAGATAAGACTCAATAATCAGGATTTGCTTAAGCTGCTGGAAAAAGAAAACAGTTGTTGATTGAAATACCCCAGCTCAAAGTCATCCAAACTCTGCCAAACAAAGGGTGTCAATTGAGCCAGGAATCTCTCATTTTCGAACTCTCATTTAGTAGAACATCAGCTTAGCTAACAGTGATGTATCTTCACCTGGCATCACAAAATGACAATGTATGCAGCAGAGCTGGCCTTATAAGAGAGCAAGGCAAAGGGAGAACAGGAAGACTCTCAAACCACATCACTCTCTACTTATCTCACCTATAATTTATCTTTAGGCATCTAATACAGAACATCATCGCTCTGGGGAAATAGGCATAAGATCTGCCAGGAAGCTAGTAGGGTTGGTTACTCATTCCCCAGAGGAAGAAAACATTTTCTTATTGTTGCTATAATAATAATAACTCACATTTATATAGCACTTAAAGGTTTACAAATCACTTTCCTCATAACAACCCTGGGAGAGAGATAGCAGAAGTATTTAAGTATTATTTCATAGTTGGGGAAGTTGGAACACCAGAGACTCCTGGGTAATGTGTGAATCACAGGGACTGAAGAGCAAGATGATTTTTTGTGAGCCAAAAGCTGCCTCATGTTTATGACATTATAAGGTTGATATGTGAGACTTCCCATTAGGCTGCCTTCATCTGATCCCCTGTGATGTAACAGTGTTGTCACCAAGGCCACCCTCCCTCTAGACATGCTCCTGACCTTGACCTTGGATAAATTCCTTCATTTCTTTGTGCCTCTGTCTCATGGTCATCTTTATTGGTCTCCTTGCCTCAGGTCTCTCAGTCTCCAGTCCATCCTGCACACTGCTGCCAAAGTAATTTTATTAAGCACATGACCATGTGACTCCCCTACTCAACCAATTCCAGTGGCCTCCTATTACTTCTAGAAAATATAAACTCTTCTCTTTAGCTTTTCAAGTCCTACACAAAGTGAACTTCCTAACTTAGTCTCACTCCCGTACATTGTGTTATTAGTCATTTTGGTCATAGCCAATTCTCCATTACCCAATTTGGGGTTTTTTGGCAAAGACACTGGAATGGTTTGCCATTTCCTTCTCCAGCTCATTTTACATATGAGGAGATTGAGGCAAACAGGGTCCAGGGTCACACAGCTAGTAAGTGTCTGAGGCCAGATTTGAACTCAGGAAGTTAAGTCTTTCTGACTTCAGGCCTAGCACTCTATTCACTGCACCACTTATCTGCCCAGCCTATGCATTGTAACCTAGCCAAATTGACTTTCTCTTCCTCACTTATGACATGCCATCCTCCATCTCTATTCCTTCTCACTGACTGTCCTCATGCCTGAATTGTATTTCTTCCTTACCTTCATCTCATAGAATCCCTCTCTTCCTTTAGGGTTCAGCTCAAACATCATCTTCTTCATGAAGCCTTTCCTGACTCCCCCCCCCCACCACAAATGCTAGTGCCCTCTCTCCCAGATTACTTTGCATTTGACTATTTTGTGTGTATACTACTTTTTAACTTTGTGTTTGTGCTATATGCATATAGCTATACGTATGCTATATCCATTAGTATGAACATAAAGTTAAATATGTGTATATATTGTATATGTTATATATTATGTGTGTACATATATCATACACACATATACTTATGCCCCCCATTAGATTATAAATTCATTATAACTAAGGTTATTTCATTCTTTCATTTTGCACTTGTATACCCAGCAGTACCTGGCGCATAGTCAGTGCTTAATAATGATTCTTCATAGGCTGAAATGAAGGGAGTTGAAGTAGTGACCTCTGAAGTCCCTTCCTGTTTGCTCTTTCTCAAGAGCAGCTTGAGAGGCAACACGGCAAACTGAAAAAGTATTGGCCTTGAAGTTAGGAAAATCTTAGGCTTCAACTTTTTCCTCTGACATTTAATAGCTATCTCAGGAAGGGCTAAGAAGCCCCACTCAGAAATGGTACAGAAATCACAGAACCAGGGCTGGAAATCAGGTTCACTTACTCCAAACTAAATTCTCCTTCTACTCCAAGATTCTGCTTACCAAGTCCTCAATGCTGTTGTAGAAAGTGAAGAATATGATGGCGCCTAAGGAGAGTTCTTGTGTGTGTATGTGTGTATACATGCATGTGTATAAGTATATATATATATATATATATATATATATATATATATATATGTATATATATACATATATATGTGTATGTGTGTGTGTGTGTGCGCGCGCATTTCCAAAACCATGACTAGAGCTAGTAATGAAAAGTCTAGTGTTTAAGAATTATTGCCAATAGATGTGGAATTTGTAGTAAAGGTTCTAGTAAATCAGAGGTTCCTGGATAATGTATGGGTCACAGAAAAGAAATGTGTTGTTGGTTGGCCAAAAGTTAACTCTTTCTGATGACAAAGTCAGAGGATGAGAAGATCATAGATTAGAGTTCAATGGGACTTAAAAATGCTTGCAGCTTAAATTCTCAGTCTCAGTTTCCCTTTTGTGGAAAAGAGACAATAGTACTTGCACTGTTTTCCTCATAGGATTGTTGTGAGGTCCAAATGGTCCTACTCCAAATGGAGGAGCAGATGGTCCAGATTCTCAAAGTGCTACATCTATAAACAGAAACAGTTGTCCAGCAAAACTACCCTCTCCAGTGATAGGAGGAATTTGCTGTGGGGGTCGGAGGAGATTGGAACAAAAGTCTATGTGCTTTGTTTGAAACTTTGTTCATCAGAACTTGAATCTTCTGCTGTTCTAGCTCTGACTCTCTTCCCTGTTAATCCCTGAATCTATAGTCTACTTGGCATGCTTCCACTGAGAATACCTGTTCATCCCTACAGACATAGTTCTCAAGAACCCTGCTGACTCTCCAGTTGTGTGTAGATCAGAACTCCCCTAGTAGGAAAGATGGGATCTCCATGGAATTTTGTAGTGCCTGCTCCTGATTCTACCTTTTAATATCATTAAGAGGGAAATGGAGAGAAGAGGAAGTGGGAGCAAAGCAGAGGGAGAAGAATAAAGAGAGGGAAAAGGACAGGGAGAAAGAAAGAGGGAGAGGGAGGTTGGGAGAGACCGACAGAGACAAGGGGGGGGAGTGTGAGGGAGAGAGAGGGAAGGAGGAGGGAGGAAAGGAGCAAGAGAGAAAAATCTCTGCTGTCTGTATGTACTTATATTTTAATGATTAATTTTGGATTCTTAGCCTTAATATTCCACATTCCAAGTGCTGTTAGCCTTTACTATAGGGTCAAAAAGCATATTCTCTACTTTCAATATAATCAGCTGCTTAAGCATAGCACATATTCTACTCTCTGTATATTTTCTTAAGCCCAAAATTCAAAGTGGGAGGTACTATCCTTGTTTAAAGACACTGCCTGGCAACCGTGATCTTCATTTTATTTAAGATTATTTTGGGGAATAGGAATAAAGAGATTCAGGCCACAAAGTCCCTCAGGATTCCTCTCTTTGAGATCCTAATTGTGCAGAACATCCCCATCATATTCCAATAATAACCCTCACCTAAGCGGCCTTAATTTTCATGTCTGTAAAACGGAGATAATACTTTCAATACCTACCTCATAGGGTCCTTGCAAAGAAAGCAACCTTAAAGTACTATGTAAATATGGCTTAGGATTTCAATACAGGTTGGTTTTGTTTGTTTGTTCGTTTTGGGCTTTTTTTCCAATCTGGAGAAGGAGCAGCCCTCAAGCTTTACAAGTTGTCTTCAAAGTTCTCAGCTTAAAACAGTCGCCCAAACACGATAAAACAAAAGGCCCAGGCCTCTCAAAGTCTTTAGGGATATTTCAGTACCAAAAAAAAAAACCTCTCCATCTGGGTAGAACATGAACTAAACCTTCTTGCAGACTAGTGTCATAATTATTAATCACCTCTTCCTTGCTAGTGCCCAGGGTCAGAAACTCACTCCCCAGGGGCTCAAAAGATTCAGCAGGGCAGTAGCCTGGCAACTTCACACCCTGATGCTCATCTTGTACTTGCATCAGAGAGTGACATCTGCATCAAATCTCTAAGGTCCCTTCTAGGCTAAAATTATGTTTCTAGGTTCTAACACCAACTCCCCCGACCCAACCCTACCTACTATTCATCCTCTTCCCTAACAGTTACTTAAGTAGAATGGGCAATTCTCCAGGGTGCCCACCTCAGCAGCAGCACACAGGTTAGCACATCTTTTTTTGCAAGCACCAAAGTCATATCGGTTTTTAGGCCTCACCTGCTGATAATGTTTCTTTAAATGTCTAATATGACCAAGTAGAATTGATAATGCATTTCCATTGGTGAATGTAGACTGGCCACAGTGACTGTGTTGAGGTAGGGTTGTGAGAGCATCCTCATCCAGGTGCTATTTAGGAATGATGGTTTGGACTTGGCCCACTTAGAACTGGAACTACAATCCATGATTGTGCTGGGTTCTGTTCTCTTAGGGACTGAGACTGTGAAATTGGAATAATAACAATAGCTAAATTTTATATAACATTTTAATGTTTGCCAAGTGTTTTACGTAGGTTATCTCATTTGGTCCTGACAAGAACTCTGTGGAATTTGTTGTCGTTGTCGAGTCATTTCAGTTGTGTCCCACCCTTTGTGACCTCATTTGGGATTTTCTTGGCAAAGATACTGAAGTGGTTTGCCATTTTCTTCTCCAGTGGATCCAGTGGATCCATTTTGTCAGGCAAGTTACAAGTTAGGTGATTTGATCACGGTCACACAGCTAGGAAGTATCTGAGACTGAATTAGAACTCAGGTCTTCCTGAGGCCCAATGCTATATCCACTGAGCTACCAGTTGCCTCTACTCTGTGTGATAAGTATTATTATAATCCCCATTTTTCTTGTTGTTCATTCATTTCAGTCATGTCTGACTCTTTGTCACCCCATTTGGGGTTTCTTGGCAAAGATATTGGACTGGCTTGCCATTCCCTTCTCCAGCTCATTTGACAGATAAGGAAACTGAGGGTTAAGTGACTTGCCCAAGGTCACACAGCTAGTAAGTGTCTGAGGCCAAATTTAAACTGACGCCTTCCTGACTCCAGGTCTGGTATTCTACCCACTACACCACTTCATTGCCCCATTTTACAAGTGAGGAACCTGAAGATGAATAAAGTTAAGTGACTTCCCAAGGATATGCCATCTAAAGTCAGATTTAAACTCAGATTTTCTTGATGCCACGTCCAGTACTCTATTGACTGTGCCACCTAGCTACCACTAGCTGCCTAGTTAGAACTACAAGGCATGAGCCCAAGTCTGTGTGTACCACAGAGGAAATTTTAGGGAGCCTTGGCTTCCTCATCTGTAGATTGAGGAGATAAACTGAGGAGAGCCCTGAGTTAGTTCTACTCAGAACTGTCTGTGATTAGAGCGTGACCCGGGCTTGGTTGCCCAATTTGGATCTGATAGTTTCCACTGAGGTAGCTGTCTCCTTCACAACTAGGGTACAACAGTGAAAAGCAGTCCCTTACAAGAACAATCAGCTAAAGAAGGCATTACGTGAATCTTAATATAGTCACCAATCAGCTGAGATTATTCTAGCAAGACAGAGAACTTTTAAAGCGAGTTTAAAAAAAAAACTTTGATGAACACATACATTTATGGGTCTGATTCATGAACCAATTCTTTAAAATAATTCAGGTTGATTTGAGATTTTTTTTAAATTCAAAGGAGTGTTAAAAGGAAGGCTGACTGGAATATTAGCCAAGTCTTCCCTACAAACTGCAGATTTTAATAACCCTAATCATGGTAGTAGAAACATCCAAAGAGAACCCAATTAATGAACTTAAACAATTTGAAAAAGGACTTGAAAGAGAGAGAAAGTAAAAAATTCTATTATCTCTTTGTATTGTGATCAGAGAAAAGTTTTGGGGACATAAACCTGAGCCATAAAAGGCTCCATTAGAGAAGTTGTCAAATGAGGGGCCTAGAGCTAGAAGAGACCTTTATCAAGACCAAACCTCTCATGTTCTAGGTGAGTAAATGGAAACTAAAGGAGGTTGTCACTTGTGAGGCCCAAAGTAAGAGAGGTAGTAAGTGTGACTTGGAGGTGGGATTTGAACTCAAGTCTTCTGACTCCAGAAGCAGTAGTCTTTCCACTGTACAATACTTCCTCCTGTGAGTGTATGTACATGTATGTAATGTATATATATATATATATATATATGTATGTATACACAAGTATATATTTTAAAATCAGCAGTAGTATAAAGAACATACAATACAATATAACACTACCTCCTATATAAACATACGATATACAAAAATATATTAAATATATATAAAAATTAGCAGCAACTCATATTACTTTAAGGCATTAGAGTATATGTGGTGCTTTAATGCATATACGTGTGCACACATGTTGCTGTTGTTGTTCAGCCTTTCAGTTGTGTCCAGCTCCTGATGACTTCATTTAGGATATTCTTGGCAAAGATACTTGCCATTTCTCCCTCTAGTTCATTTTACACATGAGGAAACTGAGTCAAAGAGGGTTAAGTGACTTGCCTCGGGTCACACAGCTAGTAAGTGTCTGAGGCCTGATCTGAACTCAGATTTTCCTGACTCCAGGCCCAGTTTTTTCACCATGGCCTCCAATAATGGAATGTGTATGATGGGAGGGTGAGGGGTAGGGTGGGGAGAAGAGAGCAGAACACAGCCCCAAATCCTATTGCATGTACTCATTCTCACACTGAATATTCTGCACCTACTAAGACTGAAACTCTGAACTTAATTTAAATGAGGCTCTTCTAACTCACTGCTTCTCCCTCTTCTTTCACTTACAAACACATTGCTCGTATGCCCTCTTTGGTTTACAAACATACTGTTCATACTCCACATCCAGACACAAGCTCCAAGGACAACCAAATTCCCCAAACTCCTTCATACATATCAAATGGGCTTATTCTCCCTGTGTGTGTTTCTCTTTGTCTCATTGTCTCTGTTTTGGTGTTTCTTTGTCTCTTCTTTCTGTCTCTCTGTCTCTGTCTCTGTCTCATCTCTGTCTCTCTCTCTTCTAACTCTGTCTCTCTCTCTTACACACACAAACACGCACACACACGCTATTGTTCTTCCCATCCGTTCCTAAACTGCTTCACTACATCTATGGTTCTTCCAAACATGCTCAGGCACTTGTTTCTACCACCATGCCCCTGGCACCAGTGTCACAAATGTGTCCTGACACATCTTAAATACACCTCAATAAAAATAGCAAAAGTCTTGGGTGCATAGATGAGTGCTCACTGGTCATCCCCTACATCCTCAGATTCTGACAAATGTTACTTTAGGTCAGAGTTGAACAAACTTTTGTTTGTAGCCTCTGACCTGGCCCCCAGACTAGTGTTCTCAAAATCCAGTCTAGTATACATCCAAAAGGGAAAAGAAGAAAACTACACCAATTCCTTATTTCCATGAAGCTGAGGAATGAATACAACAAATTAGGAGGTAACACAGTATAATTTTTCTAAAAAACATTTTGTACCTGGAATACGCAGGTTCAGGTCCTAACTCTGCCATTTAGTACATGTTTTCCCATTGGCCAACCTGCTGAACTTCTCTGAAATGTGTTTTGTTTTGTTTCATTTTGTTTTTACCCTGCAAAATAGGGCTACTGATAGTTGTACATATAGACCTCTCGAATTCTTCTTATGGGTCACTCCCTTGTCATGGTGGATGACAATGAAACTATGAGCTATGCCATGCAGGATTACCCCAGACAGACAGGTCGTAGTGGAGAGTTCTGACAAAAGGTGGTCCATGGGAGACAGAAAAGACAAACCACTCCAGTATCTTCACTAATAAAACCCCATGGACAGCATTAAAATGATAAAAGAAATGACACCAGAAGATGAGCCCCTCAGGTCATAAAGTGTCCAACACACTACTGAGGAAGAGCAGATGACAGCTACAGGTAGCTCCATGAAGAATGATGTAGCTGGGCCAAAGCCAAAAGGAAGCTCAGCTGCAGATGTGCTTGGTGACAAAACATAAGCCAATGCTTGTAAAGACCAGTATTGCATAGGAACCTGGGGTGTAAGATCTATGAACCAAGGTAAGCTGGATGTAGACAGGTGAGAGAAGGAAAGGTCAAACCAACATTTTGGGTATCAGTAAACTCGAATGGACAGGAATGTGGGAATTTAATTCATGTGATCATTACATATACATATAAACCCCTTAGAAGAGATGGTGTAGCCCTCATAGCCAACAAAAGGATGAGAAAAACAGTACTGCGGTAACATCTCAAAAATGACAGAATGGTATCTGTTTGAATCCAAAGCAGACAGCTCAGCATCACAGTAATACAAGTTCATGCTCCAAAATTAATCAGTTCTATGAAGACCTACAACATACTCTAGAAATAACACCCCAAAGAAGATGTCACTCATAGGGGATTGGAATGCTAAAATGGAAAATCAAAAGATAACTGGAATAACAGGCAAATTTGACCTTGGAGTACAAAATGAAGTAGGGCAAAGATTAATAGAGTTTTGTCAAGATATCTCACTGGTCATAGCTAACACTCTTTTTCAACCACCAAAAAGGTGGCTTTATACATGGACATTACCAGATGGTTAATATTGAAATCAGATTTATTATATACTTTGCAGCCAAAGGTGGAAAAGCTCTATATAGTCAGTTAAAACAAAACCTGACTGTGGCTTAGATTGTGAGCTTCTTATTGCAAAATTCAGACTTAAACTGAAGAAAGTCGGGAAAATCATCAGACCATGTAGGTATGGCCTAAATAACATCCCTTATGAATCTGAAGTAGAAGTGATGAATAGATTTAGGGGATTAGATCTGGGAGAGAGAGTGCCTGGAGAATTAAGGACATAGGTTTGCAATATTGTGCAGGAAGAATTAACAAAAAATATCCCAGATAAAAAGAGAAAGGCAGCAAAACGACTGTCTGATGAGGCTGTGAGGAAAGAAGGAAAGCAAAAGGGAAAGGAGAAAGGGAAAGACATGCCCAATGGCTTGCAGAATTCCAGAGAATAACAAGAAGAGATAAGAAGGTTTTCTTAAATGAGCAATGCAAAGAAATAGAAGAAAAATGGAAAAGACAAGCGATCACTTCAAGTAAATTAGAGATATCAAGGGAATGTTACATGTAAAAATGGGCATGATTAGGGACTTAACAGAATTAGAAGAGATTAAGAGGAGGCAAAAATATGCAGAGCTATACAACATCTTAACATTACCAATAACCACAATAGTGTGGCTACTGACCCAGAGCCAGACATCCTGAAGAATGAAGTCAAGTGGGCTTTAAGAAGTGTTGCTAACAAACAATAAGGCTAGTGGAGGTGATGGAATTCCAGCTAAGCTATTTAAAATCTTAAATGATGATGCTGTTAAAGTGCTGCACTCAGTGTGCTAACAAATTTGGAAAACTCAACAGTGGCCAAATTATGTTCAAATTACCAAACCATTGCACTCATTTCACATGCCAGCAAGATTATGCTTAAGATTTTGCAAGCTAGACTTCAGCAATATGTGAACTGAGAATTACCAGAAGAGCAGACTGTTTTTCAAAGAGGCAGGGGAACTAGAGACCAAATTGCCAACATTCACTGGATCATGGAGAAAGCAAGGGAATTCCAGAAAAATATCTACTTCTGCTTCATTGACTACACTAAAAGACTTTGACTGCAGATTATAACAAAATGTGATAAGATGTCAAAGAGCTCGGAGTACTAGATCAGCTTACTCGTCTCCCAAGGAATCTATATGCAGGCCAAGAAGCAACAGTTAGAACTAAACATGGAGCAATTAATTGGTTTAAGATTGGGAAAGGACTGCAACAAGGCTGCATATTGTCACCTTATTTATTTGACTTACATGGAGAGTACATCATGCAGAATGCCAGGCTGGATGAATCAAAAGCCACAATTAAGGTTGCTGGGAAAAATATCAACAATCTCAGACATGCAGATGATGGCAAAAAGTGAAGAATTAAGAAGCCTCTTGATGACAGTAAAAGTTGGCTTGAAGCCTAACATCAAAAAAATGAGATCTTGGCAATTGGTCTCATCACTTCCTGGCAAAGAGAAGGAGAAGAGATGGCAGCAGTGTCAGATTTTACATTCTTGAGCTCAAAGATCACTGTGGACAGTGACTGCAGCCATGAAATTAAAAGATGCTTGCTCCTTGGAAGGAAAACTATGGAAAATCTACACAGTAGACTAAAAAGCAGAGACATCACCTTGCTGACAAAGGTCTGTATAGTCAAAGCTATGGTTTTTCCAGTAGCAATGTATGAATGTGAGAGTCTGGCCTGTAAGGAAACCTGAGCACTGTGGAATTGGTGTTCTTGAATTGGGGTGCTAGAGAAAACTTTTCAGAGTCCCTTAGACAGCAAGGAGATCAAGTCAGTCAATACTTAAAGAAATTAACTCGCACTATTCACTGGAAAGTCAATCATTGAAGATGAAGCTTAAATACCTTGGCCACATAATGAGAAGACAGAACTCATTAGAAAAGACTGAAGTAGAGAAGGTTGAAGGCAAAAGGAAAATGGGACAGCAGAAGCTGAGATAGATAAGTAATGTCATGGAAGCAATGAACATGAACTGAGACAGACATTGGGAAATAGTGGAGGCTAGAAGGGTCTGGCACACTGCAGTCTGTGGGGTCACAAAGAGTCAGACATGACTAAAAAACTGAACAAAAACAAAACCTCTCAGATGGTCATGAGGATCAAAGAATATATTCAAAAAGACTTTGTAACTTCCAAACCCTACGCCAATAAAAGTCATTATGATTATCGTTACACAAGGATGGTAAATAAGATTTAAAAAAAACTTTCCTTTAGGCAGTTTAAAAGATGCTTGAAAGGGGGATTGGGAATGGGGTTGATATTGATATTAATTGTAGGATGTGATTTACATGGTGTCAGTGTTCAATAAATATTACCAGGCAACAATATTCGAAAGGGACTTCAAAGAGAAATTATTGCCCTGAAATCCTGTGACCTACACACTCAAAGAATGTTAAAAGTGGCAGGGGCCTTAGAGGCCATCTAGTTAAAGACTATGATTTTCAAGATGAGGAAACAGAGGTCCAGAAATATGTGACTTGCCCGCTGTCACAGGAAACCCAGATATCCTATTCCCACAACCCTGTGGGAATAAGGAGTAATGGGTTAACTGGACAAACTTGTAATAGTTAACTAGCTAATAGGTCACTGCTCCCTGACAGGATTATTGTTGTTTGTTTTTCCGGGGTTTCCAACTCTCTGTAATCCCATTTGGGATTTTCTTGGCAGAGATACTAGAATAGTTTGCCATTTCCTTCTCCAGTTCATTTTACAGATGAGGAAATGGAGGCAAATAGGATAAAGTGATTCACCCAGGATCACACAGCCAGTAAGTATCTGAGGCCAGATGTGAACTCAAGAAGATGAGTCTTCCTAACTCCAAGCCTGGCACTCTGTGCACTATGGCGCCACCTAGCCTCCCATCCCTGGCAGAATTCTACTTCGTCAACCCATACATTTTCCAAACTTCCTTATTTCTGTCAAGGACACCGCTATCTTTTCAATCATCCAAATTCACAACCTAGGACCATCCTCGGTTCCTCATTCTCACTCACATACATACATATCCAGTCAATTGTCAAAACTTGCCATTTCTACTTCTGTAGCATCTGTCACATCTTTCCTCTTCTTTTCATCTTTACCGCCACCACTCTAATCTGCTCTCATTATCTCCCACCTCTTTCAGTGGTCCCAGCTTTGGCTTCCTTATCTCAAGTCTCTCCCTGCTCCAACCCACCCTCCAGGCAACTTACCAGAATGATTTTACTAAAGCACAGCTCTGATCATGCAATATCTCCTATCCAGCAAAGTCTGCTGGCTCCCTATTTCCTCTGGGATCAAATGCAAAGTATCCCAGAAGTGTACACTTTAAAATCTTGAAATTGCACTAAGACTTTGAAACTCCTCTGTTTGGCATTTAAAATCATGCATTATATTTCCAGCCTTAGTACACACTACTCCCATTTATAATCTTTACTATTCCTCACATATGAAACCCCATTGTCTTTCTCTGAACCTTTACATGAGCTGTCCTTAGTGTTGGAGATGTGTCCAATACTTATCTCTCCTTCTTAGACTCTCTATCTTTAAGAATCAGTTGAAGTTGGGGGGCAGCTAGGTGGCGCAGTGAGTAGAGCACTGGCCCTGAGTTCAAATCCAGCCTCAGACACTTGACACATGTACTAGCTATGTGACCTTAGGCAAGTCACTTAACCCCAATTGCCCTGCCAAAAAGAAAAAAAGAATCGGCTGAAGTACCAGCTTCTACTTCAGGCCTTCTGAACTGTTCAGTTCCTAGTGAGTACCGACTCTCTCTATCACCTCATATGCCTTTTGCATCTACTTTGTATATAACTACATGTATATGTAATCTTTCCTAATACAATGAAAGCTCTTCAAAGGCAATTACTGTTCCATATTTATTTGTACCCTTGTGCCTAGAATACTACCTAGTAGGTACTGGACAAATAATAGATGCTTGTTCATTGATCATAATGTTAAGTCATTCCTTAAGGGATAAAATATTAATTGTTGAAATATTTGTTTTGATAATTCTGATCATTTTTCCCCCAAACACATTATTAGAAGCAGCTGGGTGGCCTAGAGCCAGGAAGACTTGAGTTCAAATATAGTCTCAAGCATATGCTAATATGACCTTACTACTAATATTTTGGCTGAATCCAAAGACTTGGAAGTAATGGCCTCCAGCTTCAAGAAATGTTAGTCGGGATAAGGGAGGTGTCAATCCACTCATCAGCATTTGAACAAGGAGTTAAGAAACTCCTAATTTGCTTTACTAAAATTGTGCCTCTGTAAAACTAAATATATTTGGAATCAGGAAAGACAAAATTTTGAAAAAAATGGCGAAGAAAAGTTCCCCATCATCATCCCACTTTATACCCTCAACCCCACTGAACCCAGCAGAATATGCGATGAGAGAATACAGTCTGAGCACATTTGGCTTCCCCAGAGTCTTATATTCCAATGTGCAATAAAAAAAATCATCAAAAACTTGAAACCACAACCAAAAAGATGGCAAATGAGTAACAAGAGAAGGGGTCTCCCGAAAAAGGTTAATTGAGTCCAGTGGAAGTTTGGCCCACATGAAGGCTATAGAGTCATGTCTCTAGTTCATTAGATGGTGGAGAAGTGATAAGATAGATAACCTGCTCAATTCCTCGTGGGTTGAGGGGCACTAAGTGCTATAAAAAGTGCTTGCATTTACAGAAAAAGAAGGTTTTTCTCCTGCAGATCTCTGATTACTGCACTGTATCACAAAAGTGTCTAGACAAACTGTATTCAGATACTGTTTCCATAGTCTTATAATGGAGGGATCACTGTGCTGGGAGCACAGAGACCTGGATTCACAGAACTGTGGACAAACTACTTAATGTACCTCTCAGTTTCCCTATCTGTAAAATGGGGATCATAATGTACATCCTGCCTATTTCACAGGATTGTTGTAAGGATCAAGAGAGATAATGTGAATGATATGCTTTGAAATTTTCAAAGTGCTATATAAATGGAAGGTATAATAATAATTATTATAATAACTGACATTTCAATGATGGTTTCAGGTTTGCAAAGTACTTTGAGTGTGTTATCTCATATTATCCTTACAACAAGCCTAAGAGGCAAGTACAATGGAAGTTATTCTTTTTACTTTATGGATGAGGAAACTGAAGCTGAGAAAAAATGGGTAATTTGTCCATGATAACACAATTAGCAAATTCTGGAAGTAGGATTCTCTCTTGAGGAAGAGGTCTCTCTTGACATCAAGTCCAAAATTCTTCCATTATTCCACAGTGACAGTCTCCCTCATTTATCCTACATGATAAAAAAAAATTGTATTAGGTGACTTAAAGTACCCTGCCCTCATTTCACTGATACTAAATATTAAAAATTAATTTGGGGGCAGCTAGGTGGCGCAGTGAGTAGAGCACCGGCCCTGGAGTCAGGAGGACCTGAGTTCAAATTCGGCCTCAGACACTTGACACTTGTACTAGCTGTGTGACCTTGGGCAAGTCACTTAACCCCAATTGCCCTGCCAAAAAAAAAAAAGGCAAAAAAAATTTTAAAAAAAAAATTAATTTGAGGATGGATAGAATCATCATTTACAAACTCCATTAATCTCTTATAAATTAATTAACCTCTTATAGTTATATTTATGTTCAAAAATTACTAATTAGAAAGGTTACTACAAATAGGAGCTAAGGAACTGATCATGCAAAGGAGGTTAAAGCAGGGTGTGAAGACACTAGAACTCTTCTCCCCAATAACTGCGCATCCTGAGTATGTGGCAGAATTGAGAGATTATAGGCTTAATCTGATACATATCAAATACCCCAAACCACATGGAAGCACCTACAGGGACAGCTCAGCCATACTGAATAACCCCTGAGCTATTGAGAATGAAAGACAACACAAGAATCCAAAGTAATGGCCATGTCTCTTGTGAATTATGGCAAGCATTTGGAGACACTAAAACTGCCATCCCTATAAAACTAAGAATCCTCAAAGCCCAGAAGAAAAGCCTTAACCAGATTAGAAGTACCATAAGGGCAAGGACCTTATATTATACAAATTTTGTATTTCTTCTTCTCCATGACTGGCACAATGATCTCTACACAGAGTTGGTGCTAAATATCTAGACCTATATTATCTATGTTCAAATATGTGGGTGTATGCATAAATCTGATCATAGGATCAAAGAGCTAGAAGGAATCTTAGAGATTACTGGCCTTAACTCCCTACCTACTTCTCCTTAAAAACCCTTCTGTGATACCTTCCCTCCCCCTTCTACTTTCTTACTACAGTAAAAATATCTAAACTTAGCCTAGCATCAAGGCACTCCACAATCTGTTACCACTCCACCTTCGCAACATTATATTTCCCCAGTGTATTCAGGCTACAAGAAAAATGGTTTACAAATCCCCCATCCACAAACCTTCACTTTCCTGCCTCAGTGTCCTCACTGTTCCCAATGTTTAAAATGCCGTCTCCATGTGGCAATTTCACAAATGCTTCATTTGGAAAGTTGTTCAACAGCCGATAACTCAGCTCAGGATCTTGCCTGATAGCAGAGAAAGGTTTAGCATGTATTTCACATTCTTGTCTTTAACATCCTGGGATTTAGAAATGGAAGAGACCTTACAGTGAATTTAGTTCAAACCCCTCATTTGACAGATAGGGAAATTATAACAGAGATAAGGAAACTTGCCACACGGTTTTGTTAAGTGGCAGTCTTTGGAGATGAGGCCAGAATCCAAATAAATCATCCTCGTCATCTTAAGGTTCACAAAGTAATTTACATATATCCATTGTATTTGATCCTCAAAACAACCCTTGGAGGTACAACTGTCATTGTACAGACAAGGAAGCTGAAGTAGACAGGGAACGAGTGACTCGTAGAAGCCACAGAGCTAGTTAAGTATCTGAGGAAGGATTGAACCTCAGGTCTTCCTAACCCCAAGTCTAGCACTCTCTTACCAAGCAGCTTATCCAGTTGTCTTTCAGCTACAGGACACTCACTGCCCAAGGACCTGGACTTTAAAATCTGTGTCAATCTTAAAGACCAGAAGGCCCCAACAGATATTTGCTTAGTCAATAAATCTATGAATAAGTGAGGGAACAACAGTTGATTCACTTAGGTTTACAAAGACTAGAGTAATAGCAAGGAAACCAGGCCTCAGGAGGACACATTAAGGGGAGTCCAAGGGAAAGTCATTTGTTAGCATCTTAAATGGTTTAAGGGCATAAAGCCATTTCTCCATTAACCATGTGATCCGACTAGCAACCCAAGATGAAATCCAACATAAATCCTCAAATCTCATTTTAATCACTAATATTAACTTCCTCAGGACTGAACTTTTTTTATCTGTGTTAATGGGAAGTAATAAAATTGACTGGTTCAAGCAGCATCTTTTCCTGCTCCTGCCCACTCTCTTTTGGAATTGCTAATGAGCATTGAAACTGCTGAAGGGCAGGCAGCCAGACCTAGAAGCAAGGGGCATGGATAATCCACCAAATGGATAATCAGACCCTGAATTATTGGGCCTGGAACAGTCTGATTGCTTCTCTATGCAAACACGGCCACCTGAATTGGTCATGGTTCCAATTACTGGGTGCCTCTTACTGTTTCCAGGCTTCATTTCAAAAGCTGTGACAAAACCATTTACAATCTTTTTGTTGTTGTATCTCACTTACCTCTGATGAAACAGCAAAGACTTGGCAGGTATTGCTTTTGTATGTGAAATGCTTAAAAAGGCAAAGAGGTAACCTCAGATCTTTCATAGGGAAAGAAGTTTTTAAAGGAAGCTGAAAATCTTCATTCAGTGAAGAATATAGAAACGGGCTCTTCCCTGAATCAGTATGCTAGAGACTCTTAGAAACCAGAACTATGGCATGACAGACCCTACTAGGAAAATTTTCAGGGACGATCCTTGAGAGAAAACAGTATGGTAGGAATTTTCAGGACAAACAAAATCAATCAACGAGCATTTACTAAGCATGTGTTAGGCACTGTATTAATCTCAGTAAATACAAAGAAAGCCAAAATTAGTCTCTGCCCTTGGGGAGCTTACTTCTAATGAGAGAGATAGAATGTAAATAAATAGACCCAGTGGAGGATAAACTTTGAGGGGAAGAATTGCTGTTGGAGGGACCAGAAAAATAAAAGCCCATTTTACTCAGTTTGAGGCTAGGATTAGAGATGGAAGAGGAGGAGGGAGAAGAGGGGGAGGAGAAGGAGGAGGAGGAGGGAGGAAGAGGAAGGAAGAAGAGGAGGGAGGAGGAAAGAGGAGTAGGAGGAGCCAAATGGCTCAGTGGATAGGGTGCTGGCTTGAAGTTACGAAGACTCATCTTCCTGAGTTCCAATCTAGCCTCAGACACATACTAGCTATGTGACCCTGGGCAAGTCACTGAACCTCGTTTGCCTCAGTTTCCTCATCTGTAAAATGAGCCAAAGAAGGAAATGGCAAACCACTCCAGTGTCTTTGCCAAGAAAATTCCAAATGGAGTCATAGAAGAATCAGGCATGACTGAACAACAACAAAAGAGGAGAGCTTGAGGAATAGTAAAGGTTCACTTTTTAAGCATTTGTATGTGCCAGGCACTAGAGACACACAAAAAAATAAGACCAACCCTACTCTCAATGAGTTTACCTGTTGATAATATAAAGGGCAGCTGGAAAATGGGGTTAAGGGCAAGGCAGCTGTTGTAGAGGTGGAATAGACCATGGAGTAAGCTGGTAGTGGAGTGAACAAACATGGCTATAGCTCCTCATGATATGTCCATCCCAAACAGAGACTCATCAATCAGTCCTCAAAGTCCTCACAGTGAAGTTATACTTTGTCGGGCAAGGCAATTGGTGGAAAAATGAAAAAGTGGAGAGACTGATCTGAAGGTGAAGACACCACATGATAGCTATAGATGCTAATGAGTCCATGAAAATAAGAGCTAATTTTGTTTCTTTGTATTTTTTGTCACAAGAGACTGATTTGTTCATTTAGGAAGCATTTTAAACACCTACTATGTGCCAAAGAGCTCTAGATGCTAGGGAATATCAAGACAAGAAAAATGTAAAGCAATCTTTGCCCTCTAAGAGCTTACATTCAAATGAGGCATGAGGGCAGAATGCATCATTTACAGAGATAAAGTAAATGCAAAATAATCTGAGGAGGGTGAGAGGACTAAGCCCTAAAGGGAATCCAGCAAGAATTGATACCTGAATCAAGCATTTGAAGACTAAGGATGTTATGCGACAAGGAAGAGGGAGGGCATTCCAGATGTGAGGACCAGCTTGTGAAGGGCTGGGAGCCAGACAGAATGCTAAGTTCTGAGAATTATAAATAGGCTGTTTTTTCTGGAACATAGACGGTATAAAGGAGAGTAATGTGAAATAAGTCTGCAAAGGTAGGCTGGAGTCAGACTGTGAAAAGCTTTAAATGCCAAGCCAGAGAAGTTTGTATTTCATCCCAGAGGCCACAGGCAGCCACTAAGGATTTCTGAACAGGGGAGTTGACACGGTCACATCTGCACTTTCAAAAGAAGTTTCTAAAAGTGACTAACTCAACCAACGGATTTTACTTCATTGTCCACTAATTGTTAGCACCTCATGTCAGTGAAAAATATTGTAAGGGAGCATAAAACAAAGGGGACTGATGAATGGAGGTTTACTTAAACCCAAACCAGGGCTCCAGTAGAGAGTTCATGCTGCCATGCCCTGGCAGTAGTGATATGCAGTTTTCTCCCCTGAATGGGCTTCCTCTCCAAACAGCAAAAGCAACAATAACAAATTGGATTATTCTGGAGAGAACAAAAACAGGAACACCTGTTTCCTATTTTGAAGAACTGCCAATATTTTTGAGAAATACAGCAGAAGGCACTCTACAAATTATGTTGAACTGGGATTAGGAAAGGTGATCCTTTGCCAGTTCCTGTAAATTCTTTCTCTATAGTATCACTTATACCTGTCTTCTCCCCTCCAAGCATACTGGTACCCCCCTCCAGTTCAAGGCCTTATCATCTTTCACAGCCTCTTAACTTGTTTCCCTTCTTCCAGCCTCTCCTATATCTAGACCATCCTTCACACCACTACCAAAATAATCTTCCTAAACCACTAGTCTGAGCATGTCAACTCCCTCCCCCAGTAAAAAAAAAAAAAAAACATTCAGCGGCTCCCTATTGCCTACGAAACAAAATGCAAACTGTGACATCCAAGCCTTGGTTCCAAATTATCTTTCCATCTTTGTTTTATCATACTGCCCTTCATTCACTTGGCATTCCAGCCAAAACCGGTTACTAGATGCTCCCTGGATTTCTCTAGCACTCTCCCACCTCTGTGCATGTGTGCACACCATCTCCAATGTTTGGAAAACAGTTACTCTTTTGTCTATTGAAATCTTTCTCTTCATTCAACATACCATGAAGTATCCCCTCCCCCAATTGAACCTGTTCTCTGCCTCCTCAAATTTTCCTAGTATGACGAATAAAAAACCCTAGAGCTAGAGTTTCTTGGTTATTAATAATTGACATTAATTATGCCAGATCATAATCAATAAATCGATGGCCAGTGGTTTCTCTCAATAACCAAAGACCCCCAATGGAGAT
The DNA here is from genome assembly GCF_011100635.1 of Trichosurus vulpecula. NCBI lineage: Eukaryota > Metazoa > Chordata > Mammalia > Diprotodontia > Phalangeridae > Trichosurus > Trichosurus vulpecula. The sequence continues at coordinate 121,168,247 of NC_050580.1, read as the reverse complement.
ACTGAATGTCTTAAATACCTTTGTAAAAAGGAATGCCCCTGACAAGTGAAAATAAAACCTGATTGGTGCATATTTAATAAGGAGGTGGTCTAGAAGTCTTTAGTTACTCCTGCTATGAATGTGGCTTGATCATGAGACTCAGATACCTCCAGCAATCTGGAGAGAGGAATCTCTCTCCATCCAGATCACCTTGATTGGTTTTCTCCTTCATGAGCTGGGTCATCCTAAACTCTAATGGAGGGGTACAAGGACAGGGGCTCATTTCTTTCTGCTTAAGAACTCACCTGGATTGGATTCTGTTAACAAAGGTCTCCTAAAGGGTGGGGTCCTGCCCAAGATTCAAGAGCACTTGTCTTGAGAGCTAGGACACTCTCATCAATCAGCCAAGTCCTTCAGTGATTGACTTTTTACAGGGGCTGGGCCTGCATTGAGGAAATAAAGGAGAAAAGCCTGGATTACAAATTAATAATTGGTTAGTAATAGAATAGTAAAATAATAATTTCTCTCATTAGAGCTCTATGACTAATTCTCACTTCTACCCTCAACACATCATATATTTTCTCATGTGTATGTGTACATGCTACATCATCATATTATACTGTAAGCTCTATGGGAACAGGGACCATTTTATTTTCATCTTTGGATCCCCAGCACGTAGCACAGTACCTGCTACACACAGTAAACATTTAATTAATGTTTATTGATTATTTGGTTGTCTTCACGGACAAGGTATTGTTCACCGGCATCAAGACTATAACCACACCCAGTGTATTTGAAAACATTATCCATTTGGGGATGCACAAGTATAGCTGGAAGCATTTCTGAATCAGCCAATAGGAATCCATGCTGCCTCCCCCTGTAGAACATAGGCTCTGTAACTCACTGTTTGATTTTATTTAGAATATGTTTAAATGAAGTAAGTATACACAGAATTATAGGTGTAACAACTACACCTGTAATTACAGGTCCATTTGAGCCTCATAGGTTTGATTGAACACAATAATCAGTACAGAAACTGACTTGCTATGGTTTTCTGACCTAGGTGGGTTCACCCCATACCTGGGGAGGAGGTGAACAAGCGATCTCCCTCTACCAATACAGGTTGTCATTTTTTGTCATTTTCCCTGCAATATAGTCTTAGAATATTGCATAGTTAGAACACTGAAAGGTTAAGTGATTTGCCTAGGGTAACCCAGGCTTTATGTGTCAGAGACTGGACTTGAACCCAGATCATCCTGGTTCCAAGTCAAGTCACTGCTTCTCCTGTTCAGAATATAAACAAAATAAATACAAGGTAATTTTTGTGGGGAGGGACTAAGAGCTGGGAGGCAGAGGAAAGCTCTTACGTAGGAGGCAGTGTCTGTGCTGAGCTTTGCCGAAAACTAGGGATTAATAAATGTATGATTTAGAAATAAAAGGTCACAAATCATAAACAAATTAAACAAGGAAGGAAGAAATTATGTTTCAGATCTACGGCTAGAGGAAGAGTTTATTGTCAAACAAAACATAGAGAGGATTCCAGAAGATAAAATTGATAATTATGATTATATAAAATTAAAAAGATTTTTGTGCAAACAAAACCCATTTAGTTAAAATTAGAAGAAAAATAGTTAACTGAGGAAAAAAATCCTTGCAGAAAGTTTCTCTGATAATTATTTCCAGCATACATATGAGCAACTCATTTAAACATAGGAATGGGAGCAATGCCTCAATTAATAAATAATTAGCAGATATGAACATGAAGTTTTGAAAGGAAGAAATACAAACTATCAACAATATTTTTAAAAAAGTTTTAAGCACTAGTAATTAGGAAAGTGCTTATTAAATCAATTCAGAGGTTCTACCTCACACACCTCCATCAGATTGGCAAAAATGACAATTGTTGGAGGGCTAGGGGAAAACAGGCACTTTAATACATTGTTGATGGAGTTGTGAATTAGTACAGCCATTCTGGAAAGCAATTTGTAACTTTCCTCAAAAAGTCACTAAGCTATGACCCTTTAATCCCAATACAATGTCTATACCCTCAAAGGGATCAAGGAAGGAGGAAAAGGAATTATTTATATAAAAATATTTATAGTATCCCCTTTGAGTAGTGGCAAAGAACTGGAATCCAATAGAGTTCTCATAAATTAGGGAAAAGCTGAATAAATTATGCTCTATGAATGCAATTAAATATTATTGAACCATTAAGAAGTTATGAGACAAATGGTGTCAAAGGAACCTGAAAAGATGAGTAAGATGTGATTCAGCCAGGCAATGCACCTCTAATCCATGCTACTAGGGGGAAGCTAAAGCTGGTGGATCACTTGGGTTCAGGAATTCTGAAATGAAGTAGAGCAACAACCATTTGGATGTCCACACTAGATCTAGCACCAAAGTAGGGAGCCCCCAGGTAGAAGGAGCCACAAGATTGCCTAAGAAGGGTGAAACAGACAAGGTCAGAAAACCATAGGAAGCTAAAGCTTCTGTGCTATCACTGTGTTCAAGTTTATGAGTCGGCGCTGTACTTTTAGTCTCACTAGATAGGGAGACCCCTATCTCAAAAAAAAAAAAAAAGACACAGATGAAATGAGCAGAGCCCAGAGAGCAATTTATGCAATAACAACATTATAAAGATAAACAACTCTGAAAGATTTAAAATCTCTGATAAATGCATTGACCAACCATGATTTCAGAGGCCTGAAGGTAAAGCGTGCTACATACCTCCTAATAGAGATGTAACGGAATCAGTACGGAGAATGAATATATTTTTGGACATGGACAATATGGGAATTTGTTTATCTTGACTTCATATTTGTTCTGACAGTTTGGGGTTTTTTCTTTTTTTTTCCTATGAGGGAATGGGCAAGAGAAGGAAATAAGGATAGGATTTCCTCCAATATATTTTTTTTAATAAGAGTGCAGAAGAGATCAAAGACAAGCAGGTCAGGCTAGAAAGTTAAAATTTGATTATTATATACTTAAAGAAAAGCAAGCTCTCCATAATGGATTCGATTTAATGTGCAATCTTCTATTACTGCTTGACAATGTATATTGAAATGTCATCTTTATTATTAAATTCAGAATAAAAAACATTAAATGGGGGGGAGAAATGAAGGAAATTCTAAGAAAACAAAGGACCCTAAAAGGTTGAAACACATTCTAAACATAGGGACAGGCCATGCAAAGGGGCCAAGGACCTCTTGACATGTGTGAGTACTTGAAAAGTAACATAGAAGCAGGTTGTGAAAGACTTCAAAGGCCAAACAGGAGAGTTTATCATGGGTCTTAGAGACACTGGGGAACCACTGGAAATTATTGAACAAGGAAGTGCCATGGTCAGATCCATGATTTAGTATTATCACTTTGGCAGTCGTGTGGAAGATGGATTAGAGTGAGGAAAGATTGGAGGCAGGATGGAGAGGAAAGAAAAACATTGCAATAATATTGGTGAAAGACGATAGGGACCAGACCTGAACTAGTGTAGGTGACCATGTGAATACACCAAGGGGATGGATATAGGAGATGTTGTAGAGGTAGAACTGTCAACAAATTGGCAAGATCTAACATGCATTTCACTTCCTGATCTTTCCTGTTAAACACACACACACACACACACACACACACACACACACACACACACAAAGAGCTACTACATTTTTAGTCATTTGTTGTATTGTTAAGTCATTTCTCAGTTATGTCTAACTCTTCATGACCCCATTTGGGGTTTTCTTGGCAAAGATACTGGAGTGGTTTGCTATTTCCTTCTCCAGCTCATTTTACAGATGAGGAAACTGAGGCAAATAAGGTTAAGTGACTTGCCCAGGGTCACATAGCTAGTAAGGGTCTGAGGCCATATTTAAACTAAGGAAGATGAGTCTTCTTGACTCTAGGCCCAGCACGCTATCCACTGTGCCACCTAGATGCCCCATTCTCAGTCATACTATAGGTTATAATGAATCTTCCTAAGTAGACACGTTTTTAAGCATGCCCACATGAATACAAGTGCCCATAAAAACTAGATTTCTCAAGACCATAACCACACTGAAGAATTTGATGATGTCCAAGTACAATTGGTGTCATTTGTAAAATTGTAGATGTTTTGCATGCTCAAACTGAAGCCTCCTTATATTAAATCAAAGGAAGAGAGGAGAGAAGAGAGAAGAAAGCAGAAGACAGGAGGAAGAGGAACGGACAGAGAAAAAATGAGGAAGAAAAGCAAAGTTCATATTTCCTGGCTCTGATCAACTGAGCTATTGATCAGTATCAGGTCAGCAAGCCAGAGCTAGTGTGACAACCAATTATAACCACAAGCAATGATTAGCCTAATGTTGTGTCAACAGCTACAGCAGTTAGTGATATTGTTGTGCTCCCAAACTATTTATAAGACTCCATTAGTGCAAAATTCGTGCAAATAGCCTTGATTGGCTATTGTTAAATTCCCTCCCCACCCTGCTTCTACACCCAAGAGTCCATCTCTAGTCTTTACCACACATACATAAAATGTTCCTGTTCTCCTTTCTTACCCTGGAAGCATAGAAGGTTCTGGGATCTTTTCCTCCTCCATCTTTTCTAGTGTGAGACTGCAAAAAAATACTTTAATTTCTAATCTGCAGGTGACTTTCATGATTCACATTTAGCTCTATGAAAGAAGGCAGAGTGTTACAACGGAATTCTGTTAGATTTGAATCCAGAGAAACTGTGTTTGAATCCCAGCTCTGCTACTTACAACCTTTGTGACCTTGGGCACATCATTTAACTTCCTTGAGCCTTAGCTCTTCATCTTTAAAATGAGAGAACTGGATGAGATGGCCTCTAAGGTCCCTTCCAAGTTGGTGGCACAGTCGATAGAGTTCTGGACCTGGAGTCAGGAAGACCTGATTTCAACTCCAGCTTTAGACACTTCCTGGCTGTGTGACTCCAGGCAAGTTTCTTAACTTCTAAATGCTTCAGTTTTCTCAGTTGCAAAACAGAAATGATAACTGTACCAACTTCCCAGGATTGTTGCATCAAATGAAATAATATTTGCAAAACACTTAGCACTGTAACTCGTATATAAGTCACAAAGACTTATTCTAAAAGTTTGAGAGACAATTTTATTAATAATGCTAGCATTTTATTGATAAAAGAGGTCAGTGGCACTCTCAAATGCCAAAGACTATCATGGCAGTGAGCACACAGTTTTTATGCCCTCAGAAAAGTGGATGTGCCAGAGGGTGGCAATCAACTCTGATTGGCTAACAATTAATGAGAGAATGAATATTACAATGAGAAGTGGGCTCATTCCAATGAGGCGCTGAGAGAGTGACATCATGTCATTCTTGGACAAAGAGACTATGTCCATACCCAGACCACCCCCAGCCTTGGGCAATCTAGACAAAGGATCTACCTCCACCCATTGCTTGAATGGAACAAAATGAGCAGGAATTTATTTTAGGTAAGATTTCTTCCAGGACTGGGTGGGGTCTGACCATGATTGAGAAAGTTCAACTTTCAGAGAATGAGCTTTGAAATGAGGACTTTAGAAAAAGGGGGAAGTCTAGATCTCCCCAAATCATTGGTTATTAATAATCATTTCTTTCAGAACAGTGTTTGGCACATAGTAGGTGCTAAATAAACATTTATTCCCTTCCCCTTCCCTCTAAATTTATGATCCTATGAACTAACTGTCCCTTATTCAAAAATTTCCACTTTTACGTACTTTTAGGCTCTATACACTACTGCTTCTGGGTGATTTCTAACCTCTGACATTGAAGGTCATACTAATACCAGTGAAATAGTACTGTTCTTCATATATTAGAGTGCCAGACTTGGAATCAGGACACCTGGGTCTCAAAAACTCATTTTAGATACTTATCAGCTTAAAACGACAAGCAAGTTAATTAATCTCTCAGCACCTCCTTTTCTTCATGTAAAAAATGAGGATGGTGATAATTGCACTCCCTACCTGACAGAGTCATTTGGAGGACCACAATGTACAAACCTCGAAGTAGATCTAGGGCTTTCATGCCTTAAGAGTTTCAGATAGAAAGGCTACACAGGCCATGTCCAGTTCGCTCCACCCTCTCTTGGCCTTCAGCACTGCAGCCATATCCACTGCCCTAATTTAGCCTGTTCATATGTGTCATCCCCACACTCAGCCTGCCATCTCTTCCCTCTGAACCTTTGTCCATGCTGTCTCTCATTGATGGAACAGCCTCCATACTACCTCTCGTTCCTCCTGTAAATTAAAGCCCAGCACCCCTCTCTCATCAGGAAAGCTTTCCTCCCTAATGAACCTCACTAGTTCTCTGTCCCATATCACAAGATCTGCACCTTTAACATTCTCAGTGTTCCCAAGATATCGGACCAACTGGCCTACCCTGAGAGTCATTAGCTACTGGGAGAAGAGAGCAGGTAGCTAAATCCAGGCCCTCCAAGGGTTTCGAAAAGGACAAAATATGCCATAAGCCAAAGCTGCTGTGTGTCTCTCCCAGCATTCTGGAACATTCTGAAGTAAGTGAATCATTTTGGAGGAAGGGGGATTTTGAGCAACCCAGACACCAACTAGAGATTTCCTGTACCAAAAAAACAAACTGCTCTGAGTGCCAGATATAACCTCACTCTTACTCTGGCTCCAGAGTCCTAGTGATACTGGTTGCGGTATGTAATATGGGCCTGTGCAATAAAAACAAAGGAAAAACTGGTGAAGTTCTGGGTTTTTTTTTAAAGTGTTCTTTTGGGAAAAGTTGATCACTGAACCCATTCAGATAGTCCTCAAGTGAGGAAAAGATTCTACTCCAAAACCAATCAGTTCACCAATAAGCCATGTTCATTCATAAGTTGTGGACTTGGCTTGTAGAGTCGGCTCTATGATGAGCTGAGACTGAGATCCAGTCAGCTTAATGATACTTGCAAACATGATCATTTGGAAAGCCTCAGCTACGTCATTTGGACAACCTCAGCTACTACACTCTTTGATATTTTTCTTTACTGGATCGCATGCATCATCACAGTGATGAATACCTTTGGCAAGCATACATCTGTCTCCCTGCTTTATGCCTCACTTGATTTTGTGATTACAGGGTTACTAAACAGAGTTATTTCTGCTGTTTTATCTCCTAAAGGATCTTGAATGGTTTTGATGTATTGAAGAGAGATACCTTATTATTTTTTTTCATTGAAAGGTGGGATTTTGTTCTACCAAATCAAATCCCTTTTTTAGTAATCAGTAATTAATACAATGAAATCTGATACTTTCTACATCTTTCAGTTACTTTAGAAATGGTAAAGATGTGACCCGTTGTTGAATATTACTTGCAAAAGCTTGTTTTTTTCCCTCCTAACAACTTCATGGAAGACATCCTTGATTCGTAAAGATTGTGTATAGATCAGAGAGTGAGCATATAGGTCAGTAGCTACTGGCTTTTTTGATCTTTGGGAGTAGTTATTAATAAGCTCTGAGATTTTTCCATGCCTTTGATACTATCCATGTTTTAGATAACTTGTACCTCAGTCCCTCTTAACTCCCTTGTGATTGTACTGACTCCTGCACAGATCTCTCTCTTTCTCTGTGTGTGTATATATATATATACACACACATACATATATACATATATATACATATACATGTATATGTACATGTACATGTATGTATATCTGTATAATGTATATGTATAATATATATCATATATTAACTATATAATATATAATATAATAATATATAATATATATTAATTATATAAGTATATGATATATAAATTATATAGTATATATTAATATAATATATGTATATGTATAATATATATATACATATATATACACATACACACACACGCATATGTGTGTGTTCCACCCTGACTAGTTTTCCTGTCTTTGTTCTTTTCATTGCTATTTCTGTTTCAACTTACATGCACATCTATGGCTATAATGTTAGGCTCCAAGTGGAGCTGTTCAACTGTTATTGACAGAAAAAATTGTTACAATGATTGTCACAAATATTTTCCATTTTTTTCCATTTATAGTCTTCCTTCCATTTTCATCCTTAAATTCCCTTGAGATGACTTTGTATAGTTGAATATCTTGCCAAGCTGTCTTTGAGCTAGTTTTACCTTCCACTGCTCCTCTCTGCTTTATGAGATGACACTGCTTACAAATATCTTTCACCCTTTTTTGTAAGATTTGAGAAACTACTTTTTACAGCCCTTGTGGCCTCTGGTGGCTACCTTTCTATCTTTGGTAAGTCAGTCAGATATTTGTCAGCCAAGGCACTTTCTGAGATATTGTGGTTGGTTGCCTTGTTGCAGCAACTAACATCAAATGGCTGGATAAAATTATAATAGTGAGTGTTTATGTCATTTCAGTTGTCCATATCCCAACTGTGATTTTCAATTGCTTATTTAAATAGTTCAGGGTTAAGTTGTTTCAATTGTATTCTAGATCTTTTTTCTTCTTCTCATCATTATCCTCTTTTCTTGTGCTTTACTATTTCTGCTCTTAAGTTCATCAAGCTGATAAGTTGACTGTACTCAGGCATCTGACTGAGAGATAATTTTCATAAAAATAAAAAGTGTACTCTGGTTTGTTGAACTATAATCTATTTCATTTTTATGGGGTTTTTTGTGCTCATTTTTAAAAGAAAGTATTCATGATGAAGAGATGTGAAGTTTCTATGTAATCTATCAGTCTTTGGTTTCTTTCATTCCTTTTTCCTGGACCATGCTTTCCCACATATTTCTCCCCATCCTCACTTTTTCTCACCTCTGCATTGTTACCAAGTATCAGACTGTATGTTTATTTGATTTAGAAAGTCTAATGAAGTTCTTTCTAACATTTTTTGGTGAAAATATTTACCTCAAGGACTGTAGTAGAGGATGGCCAAACCTCTCATAAGAGCATGTTCCTTGTTGCCTTAGGGAGTATGCTAAAATCCACTTTGCCAACTCCAAAGAGTTCTGTGAGTCATGTTTCTATTTAGCTACGATTTCCTTCTTTTTTTCTGGTTTCATTTATACCATGAATATTTAAGATCCATATGATTCAACTCTTCTGGCAATATATCCACTTGTTGGTCATTGGACAAGAATCTTACATCTAGTATTTTTGTTGTTCAGTTGTTTCAGTCATGTCTGACTCCTTGTGACCCCATTTGGGGTTTTTTGCCCAAGATACTAGAACAATTTATCATTTCCTTTGCCTACTCTTTATACAGATGAGGAAACTGAGGCAAATGAGGTTAAGTGACTTACCCAGGGTGACATAGCTGGTAAGTGTCTAAGGCTGAATTTGAACTCAGGTCTTCCTGATTTCAGGTCTAGCACTCTTTCCACCTAGCATGCACATTTAAAATAACAGTTGTCAAATTAGGCTTATTATGGATAAAAAAACTGATTATTAGTACCGTCTCAGCCCTTTCCACTACTCTGCCACCATCACTACAGAAATGGAAGGGGGCCACACAAGACCAATTGTTACTTTTCATTTTTCTTTGTTTCAGAGGCCTCCATATGTGTGAGGGTAATGAAACTATTGCCCCCTTCCCCCATCATATTATAGATACGCCCTTTAACAGCAGAAGAAAAACTCTGGTAGGTTCTACCATGCTGGAAAGACTTCAAAATACCCTTGAGCATCTGACCAAGTCCATTTTCTGAGGCACAAACTACCTATGTAGAATCATATCACCAATAGACTGGTCACTTGATGAGGATATTTTTTTTTGCTATGGCACCCCAAGAAAGAAAACCATGTTGACTTAAAATAAGCTTAAAATGTATTTCCTGTAGAAATATTAATAGCTAACATGTTTAAAGCACATTGTTTCACAAAGTGATTTACATACAATATCTACTTCAACATCACAAAAATATAAGCAGAATTTATTAAATAAAAATATTTATTTTTATTTATATTAATTTATTAATATAATTAATACATTATAATTATGTAATAAATATATATTACATAAATAATGTATATATAATAAATTAGTGTATTAATATGAATTTATTAATAAAATAACTGATGTGACAAACTCTGCGCTAGTCACCAAAGCTATAAGGGCTGAAATTAAACAGTCCCTGCCCTCAAGGAGTTTACTACAGGAAGAGACAATGTGTGTGAGTACACACAAGTGTCTATGTGTATGTATTTGCACAATAAATGCAAGGTAATTTTGGTTAGAGAGGAATCAGATGATGGGGGAGGGGGAGACACTCAGAAATGCCTGATATAAGAAGTGACATTTGATCTAAGCATTAAAGGAAACTCAAGATTCTGTGAGATGGAAGTGAAAAATGGGTACATCAAGGGCATGGAAGGGCTCAGAGACAGGAGATGGAATGTTCAACATGAAGAAAAACAAAATGGCAGTATGGCTGGACCATAGAGAACCATAATGTAAGATAAAAGTGTGTAATGAATCATAATCATAGTCCTGGAATGGTAGATTGGAATCAACTTGTTAAAGGCTGCAAATGCCAACTAGAGGAGTTCATATTTGATCTTAGACATAATAGGGTATTACTAGAGTTTACTGACTCTAGTTTATTGAAGGCATCAAGGTGGCACCATGGATGGAGGGCCAGGCCTGGAGTCAGGAAGACATCTTGAGTTCAAATCTGGTCTCAGACATTTAACTGTGTGACACTGGGAAAGTCATTTAATCCTGTTTGTCTCACTTTATTCATCTATAAAATGAGCTGGAGAAGGAAATGGCAAACCACTCCAGTATCTTTGCCAAGAAAACCCCAAATGGGGTCATGAAGCGTCAGACATAACTGAAAATCACTGAACAACAACAACAGAGTTTATTGAGCAAAGAAATGATATGGTCACATGTATCCTTTGGAAATAACAATTTGGCCACCTTGTGGGGTACGTATTGGGGAGGTTTGGGGCAGAAAGACAAATTATGAGACCAGAGCAACAATCCAAGCAAAGGGTAATGAGGGCTTAAATTAGGGTGGTGGCCACATGAGTGGAGAAAACAGAATGGATGTGAGAAATGCTGTAAAGGTAGAAATTACCAGAGTTAGCAATCTGAACACATGGAGTAAGAGAGAATGAGGTGAGGTAGCCTGGCAGAGCCTAGACATGAAGCCAGAAGACCAAGGTGTGAATTCTGTCTCTTACACTCAGTAGTTCTATGACCATGGACAAGTCTTGCACCTCTCAGAGCCACAATTTCATCATCTGCAAAAAGGTAAAGGGCTGAACTACATAGTCCTTAAGGTCCCCTTCCACCTCTTAATTTATGAACCTATGATTCCAAGGTTGACAGCCTGAATGACTGGAAGGATGATGGTGCCCTTGACAATAACAGGAAATGTTAAAAATCATAGACACCATCGAAATTTTAGAGCTGGAAGAGATTTTAGGATCTTAGAGATTGTTTTCTTCAACCACCTTATGTTGCAACTAAGCAAAGCAGGGCCCAGAGAGAAGTGACTTTTCTTTTCTGAGGTCACACAAAAAGTTAGTAATAGGAGAGCCAGGTCTCCTGATGGGAAAAGGTTCTTTCCGCTACACCAGATGGCTTGCATTTTTCATGGTGCTTAAGAGGGAGAGACTGGCAGAGTATTACCGTAGCACTTGACCTGCTTCTCTCCCTATAGTTTGGCCCTGCAGAATGATTCTGTTGGAGATGTGATATGATTTTATATAAATAAATCCTTCACATTTGAAGGCCTCATATGCCCAGGAGGTCCTCACATTTGAAACAAATGCACGTGGCCTATCTGAACACCACATAATAAGGAAGCTGAAAAATTACTCAGCCGAATTGTCCGGACATCCTTATGCCCACTGGATGATGGAAAGTACCAAAAGATGTCCACAGGGCTTGTTCTCAGATAATGATTGGGATAAATTCACCTGTTCTCCTGCTCCGAGTATACATTTCAGATAGATAGGGCTCAGTTGGTATTAAACTCCAATTTGGGCATTGCAATGTCTTACAGCAAAGTTGAATTTCATGCCTGGAACCTTTAAGTGACATCATTACTGTGCATTCTAAACCTTTTTTCCCCTCAAGGTATAAGGTAAGAATAGAATTTTAGAGTACATGAGGCATAAAAGAACATCTATTCCAATTCCTTATTTCGCAGATAAGGAAACTGAGGCCCAAAGACCTTCCCAAGGGCATAAAGGCAGTTAAAGGCAAAGCAAAGATCATAATTCAGAATTTACCCTCTTTACACCTAGTACACATTTTCAAAGTCAAGATAGTCCGTGAATTGTCAGTTTTCTTCACTCATTTCCTAATGTATACTTGCTGGAGGCATGAAGTCCAGGGGAAAAACAGTTCATATTGCTTACTTTTAAAATATGAGATAGTTTTCTCAATGTAATTGTTACAACTTTACTATTTTAGAAATAAAAGAAACAAAATTGTACAGAACTGCAAAATGAAAGGAATGAAGACTATCATGTTACTGGGGCTGGCAGTACCTTTTCTTCACTAATTACTGTATTAATAATAACTCCTACCCAGCAATACCACTTCTAGGGCTGTATCCCAGAGAGATCATAAAAATGGGAAAAGGACCCATAGGTACAAAAATATTTAAAGTAGCTCCTTTTGTGGTGGCCAAGAACTGGAAATTGAGGGGATGCCCATCAATTGGGGAAGGGCTGAACAAGTTGTGGTATATGAATGTAATAGAATACTGTTTTTCCATAAGAAATGATGAGTATGTGGACTTCAGAAAAACCTGGAAAGAGTTATATGAACTGAAGCTCGGTGAAGTGAGCAGAACCAGAACATTGTACACAGTAACAGATGACTGACTTTGATAGATTTAGCTCTTCTCAGCAATGCAAGGACCTGAAACAACTCCAAAAGACTCAAGATAGAAAATGCCATCCACATCCAGAAAAAGAACTACAGAGTCTGAATGCAGATTGAAGCAGACTATTTTCTTTTTTTTAATTTTGTTTTATGTTTTTCTTTCTCATGGTTACTCACATTCATTCTAATTCTTCTATACAACATGACTAATGTGAAAATATGTTTAATGAGAAGGTTTATGTAGAGCCTATATCAGATTGCATGCCATCTTGGGGAGGGGTCAAGGGAGGGAGGTGGAGAAAATTTAAAACTTATAGCAATGAATGTTGAAAACTAAAAATAAATATTTTTTTAAAAAAAGAATAACTCCTATTTCTAAAGTACTTTAATGTTTACAAAGCATTCTCCCCCCCCCAACAATCTTATCAGGTAGGCCATGGAAACATCATTGTTCCCATCTATCTTAGGTCATTTGATCTTTCAATTAATTTGATTCAAGAAGAATTCATTAAACCTTCAATGTGCCAGGCACTATGTAAGCTGCTGGGGATACAAAGACAAAAATAAAACAGTCTACCTTCAGAGAGCTTATATTCTACTGGAACTTCCATTTCCACCATTCCATGCTGCCTCTTTCTTGCCACATCTAGTATAGGGAGTAGGCTAACTCCAGTATCTCCTGCCTTTGATACTACTTCCAAATTTGACCAATTGTGATTAAATGTGATTGACTGTGATGTTGACGGAACAAAAATACCAAACATTGACTGAAGGTCCACAGTCACTTTTCTGGAAGCATTTTACATATAGCTCACCTTCTTCCTCTCTATCTCATTTATATCAAGGGACATTTCTGAAAATTCATTGTAACTTCCCTATTCCTTCACTTCCTTCATCCCACGTCTGCCAGGCATTAACAAGCCTACACCCAAGACCTCAAGATCCCGCACCTGTTTCACCTCCAAGATTTATCTTTCAGTCAATTATGACAAGGTAAAGATGGTATCCATTGCTAAATATAATTTGTGAAGACTTGTTTGTTCCCTATTAATGTCTTCATTGAGGGTACCTTTAAATAAAATAAAATTTGGAAAAACTTGTGAAAATTATCACAACAAGCTACTTTCTTCCTCAAGGATAGTGCACTCACCACACTGGGACCTTAATATCACAGACCCTGAGGGGATTATAGCAGAAATGGCAACACTAAGGAATTCACAGACAGCAAAAGCAGCCAAATTGGATTAAGCATATGCAGAAGAAACTTCTGCCAGAAGCCACAGAAAGGTAGAGATATTGAGAGATCAACAGGGTGTCCCAAAAGTCTTAGTAATGTTAAAGAGGTTTTTAATCTAAAACTGTACTAAGACCTTTTGTTGTTGTTTGGTTGTTTCAGCTGCATCTGACTCTTTGTCATCTCATTCAGGGTTTTCTTGGCAAAGATACTGGAATGGCTTGCCATTTCCTTCTCCAGATCATTTTACAGAGGAGGAAACTGAAGAAAACAGGGTTAAGGGACTTACCCAGGGTCACACAGCTAATAAATGTCTGAGGCCAGATTTGAACTCAGGAAGATGAGTTTTCCGATTCTAAGCCCAGTATTCTATTCACTGTGCCATCTAGCTGTCCACTAAGACTTTTAGGACACCCTATATTTATAAGGTATCTAAAGAATGAGAAGATACCAAAGGTATGGCCAAAGTCTCAACCTTATTGATTTCCAAAATAGATTATAAAGGAGGTATCAACAACTACCAACCTTTATCTCTACTTTCCCATCTGTCTAAAATCTTTATGAGGTTTTTCTGTATACAAATTGAAGATTCCAGGATTACAAAGAAGAAAAAAGGCCCAGCTCTCAAAGAGTTTACATTCTTACGGAAGGATACAACATGTAAACAGATAAGTATATGTCTGATAATTTGCAAAGGAGGGAGATAGTACTAAAAATGGAAGGAGATTAGGAAAGACTTCCCATAGGATGTAATGCATGAGTTGAGCCTTGAAGGAACCTAGAGAGTGAAGCCTTACTTGGTGCCTCCGTTCAGAAGGTATCTCTTCGTCATCTGAAACCCCATAGAATTTTGCTTATTGCCTCTCTTTGGGCACTCCAAAACTGCTACTTTGTTTGATTATTATTCTTGTCCAATGTCTCATTTCTCCCACTAAATTGTAAGTTCCTTGAGGGTAGGCATCATTATATACTTTCTTTATACCCCCTTGTATGAACTGAATTGAAGGTAAGGAAATGAAACAAAACTGTATTTAGTTTAAATTAATTTATTAAATCTCATACTGGCCTCTGTCCTCGGACTAAAGATAGAATAGGCAAAAAAAAAATGTAGAAATTATTTGCTAGGATTTCCTTTTCTTCCAAAAGTTTCCTCTGCAATAATTGCTGTCCAGAACATGATGGGGTCTGCCCCAAGGTGCCAGGAACAGGAAAGCACAAGAGTGGAGAATTAGAGTACTTACTAAATTTCTTAGATTGCCTTCATCCCTTAAACAGCCTCGGGGGGCCAAGTACAATTAAGCCACATTAATTAAAAAACTGAAATACAGAAAAGGGCAACCAGCAGGAGTAACACTAGAACAGCATCAAATAGTTTGAAAATAAACATAAAAAATAGTAGTGATCATTTACCATCATGCATTCGAGCTTAGTAAATTGGGGGCTCAGCTGGACTACTGGAGGATGAAAATTTCAGAATGATAGACCTTGAGGTAAAATGAAGAGTAGAAGAATCCTACAGTACATGCATGTGCACATGTGTGTATCCATGTCTCATGTAGTCTTGCTTTGGTCTCAAAGCCTGTATAGATCAGAAATTCTCCACCACTGCTCCTTCTGCATTTTGCTCCCTAAATAATACCTCTCCAGCATCTTTAGCCTCTTTTTAATTGTCCCCCTCCAGCTACCAACCTCTCTCCTTTTCACTACTCAGTTTCTCAAACAAGTAATATGTAACTATTGGCACCTCTTCCTCACCATGTACTCTCTCCTCAATGCCCTGAAACTCTCTACAATCTAGCTTCTCTTCTCTCTGTTCAGTGAGTTATCTGAAGTCACCAAAAACTTCTTTAAAATGAAATAAAATGATCTTTCTAAGTCTTGATTCTCTACTAGTAACAGCTGGGTGACCTTGGTAAAGGACTTCAATTCTCTTTCTCTGTAAAATGATTTAAGCTGGCTTAAAAGATCACTTTGAGTTCTGATAGGTTGTGGCATAGATCTGACTGTCATTGCCCTGTACAAAAGCCTTCAGAGGCTTCCCATTGGCTCTATAATAAAATACAGACACTTCATGCTGGCACTTAAGGCCCTTCAAAATCTAGTGCCAACCCACTTTTCAAGCCTTATTTCATATTACATCTCCTGTGCCCCCCACCATGAACTCTATGTTCCAGACAAATTGGACATTCTACCTCTTACATTTGCACAGGTAATCCCCCATACCTAAAATGTGCCCCCTCCTCATGTTCCACTTGTCAAGATCCTCATCTTCCTTCAAGGTTTAGTTCAAGTGAAGCCTTCCCTGACCTACTTACTAGTTCTCTCCTAAATGACCTTATATTTTACTTATTTGGGTACCTATTATACCTAGCTGGCAAAATGCAAGTTTCTTGAGGAAAGGAACTGGTTTGTTTTCATCTTCTTGTTCCTAGCACTGATACAATGCCTTGTACCTAGTAACCATCCCATAAGTTGTTTGTTGAAGTAATTTAATTTGTTGCCTGTGTCCTTAACACATGTATTTCTTGTAATATTCATTATCCTTCCAGTGCCCTTGCAATGTATTATGTAAACATCCCCCACATACACTTGTGACTGACCAATGTCACCTCACCATAACTACCCATTGTAGCTGAGCCCCACCCTAATTCCAGGAAGATCTGTTGTAATGTCCTTCTACCAGGCTCTTTGATTTATTTCTCGGGGAGCTTGGCATCTCTTTTCTCTCAAGTCCCCGTGAGACAACAAGGGCTAAGGAGAAGGGCCTTAGGGATTTCCCCTTCTGAAACCATGTAGGGCCTCCATGGCCTCTTAGTTTCTTCTTTTCTAGGCGAAAGAAGTGTCAAAGTTTGGGATCCAGATGAGGTTCTACAGCCAGCTGTTTCAACAATTTGGCCAGCAGCTGTTGTGGGGGTGAAAGACCAACACAAGCCCAACAACAAGAATGCTGCCAAAGACCAGGTTCTTTTGATGTGCTTTACTAAGGAAAGCAACGTTAAGGGGTTACCAAGCTTATTTTAATCTAGCATACAAATATCACTCACTTAGTTCAGGGGAAAAAGCCAGCACCCTGAACTTCAGAGCAAATACAAATTACAAACAGACCAAATATAATTCATAGTTACCAAGAAAACCAAGTACAGACATCCGGGCAACCTGGAGGGCGCTTAACTACAGCTGCCGGGAGTCTCCACATCAGCGCACCACCAAGAGTGAGAGCCCTGAGCAAATAGCTCTGTCTTCTCCTTTTATACAGTTTCAGACATCATCAAACATCATTGGAGCATTGGGCTCCTTCCATTGGCTCTGGAGTTAGCAACTCCCCTTAGGACCCTGGGAGCTTCACACCCACATAGGCTTAGCACCTAGTAATTAGGGGTCTGGAGCAAACTTAGGAGCAAAGATCTAATCAGGCCTCCCTTAGTTAGCCCCACCTAGGGCCCCACCTTAGTTACCAATTCACACCCACATAGGTTTAGCACCTAATAGGGGTTTGGGTCTGGGGCTTAGCACCTAGTAAGACTCAAAGACAATTAATCATTTTAAAACAGTAAGAAAGCCCCAACTTAACTGATATTACACCAGCACAGATGGCCAGAGGAGCAAGGGGCATCTGGGACACTAGACCAGAATAAATTATTCATCCAGCAATCATTCCCCAACCAGAAATGAAAATGTTGGGACCAATGCATGTGGGAAATGGGCTAAGTTTTGAGCAGAGATCAAGGTAGCAACTACTGTGGTTGGCACAGTGGATAGTATACTGGGCCTGGAGTCTGTAAGCCTGAGTTCAAATCCCACCTCAGATTCTTACTAGCTGTATGACTCTGGACAAGTCACTTAACTGCTGTCTGCCTCAAGTTTCTTCAACTGTAAAGTGAGAACAGCAATAGGAGCTGCCTCCCAAGGTTGTTGTGAGGACCCAATATGGTAATATTTGTAGCTTGGCACAGTAGCTGGCACATAATTGGCACTTGATAAATCTTTATTTCTTTCATTCCAAGGTAGTGCAGAGAAGAGTGTGCTTCAGAGGTATTTGGGGAAAATGTTTATGTGTTTTTTCTTGCCATATGGGAGAAGGGGAGAGGTAAAGGAGAGAGAAAGAAAAAAAGAGAACTATTACAAGAATTATATAGCAGGATGAGGAGGAGGACTTGTCGATAAGTATCAAGGCCTTTATACAAATGGCTCACTAATCATATCTTAATCAGTAGTAGTTCTACTCCTAAAAAAGAAACCTGAAGTAACTTGCTTTGCCTAGAGAATAAAGCAAGAAGAGAAAAAAAGACCTAGAAGTTTTTACAACCTACAAGCCAACTTCTACAGGTTTAAATGACCTAATTTATTGCCCCAGCCTTACTCCTTCAGTCTCTTGAATAAACTGGGATCAGGAAAATTTGACTTCTGAAGCTCCTGGCTCCAGCTCTCATCATTTACCATCCACTAAAGAGCAGTACTTTTTCAACTCCTTTTTCCCTCTCTAGAGATAAATTGTACCTTTCCTAGCTATAGAATTATAGATTTTTTTGAAAAATAAAATGTCCAAATGCAGGGAGTAGTCTTCTTCTCTAGTTGAGGTGAGCTCTTCCCCCTGAAGAGGTTAAAGGTTGAGGGGTGCTCGGCACCCCGAAATATTGACGCACCGGGTCCTGCCGAAAGAATTCGACTCAAGCCTTCTCAGCCAAGGGAAAAGAGAAAGTTTATTAGGGATTCACCATAATGGGCTGTCTTAAGAAATCCCCCCACCCTGTGACGCCTGTTTCCACAAGCGGGCCAGATTCAACCTACTGCATTAGATTGAATCTGAGCCCCTTCATGGAGGCAAGATGGAGATTATATACACAAAGATTGTAGGAGGGATTGAGGGGTGGTCTGGGGTGACTAGAGGAGGGGTTTAGGAAGGGTCTTGAGGGGAAGTCCAAGGAGGGCAAGGTGAGGTAATGGGATTAAGGGTGGGAAGTAGCTGCACAACAAAGGGCAACAAAAGGGCGAGGCTAGGTAGAGATTTGGGCCTAATGATAATGTGAGGCTTGTGGCCTTAGGGGAAGGCCAGATCTAATTGGAAGATTCAAGGACGGTTCAAGGGGGCTCCCAGAGACTGTATTCCAGATTCAAGGGGGTTCCCAGAGACTGGGCCCTCATCACCCCCAGCTCCCTTCAAGGGTGTCACTGAATTCTGAGAGAAATGGTCACTAATAACCAATGATTTGGGGAAATCCAGAGTACTCTCCCCTTTTCTAAAGTCCTCATTTCAAGGCTCAGCCTCTGAAGGACAGGATTGAAGATGGCAGATAGGATTGATTAACATTCTCTTCAATGTAGGTATTGCTACCCCACCCAACCGTACACAGAGTTTAATCTAAGGTGCAAATTCTGGCCCATTGTGTTCGACTCAGGTTTGGGTGAGGGATATAGAGCCTTTGTCTAGATTTCCCCAAGGCTGGGGGTGATTTGGATATAAATGACTTGAGCCAAGTTACATTTCACCCCCACCCCCCACCTCAGCCCCTCTTTAGAATATGTCCACCTCTCATTGTAATATCCATTATCTCATTAATTGGTAACCAATCAGAGTTGATTGCCACCCTCAAGAACACCCACTCTTCTAAGGGCTTTTAAACTGTAAGTCCTCTCCCCTCCCATGATTCCTCTTTGGCATTGAAGAGTGTCACTGACCCATTTTCTTGGTAATATGCTAGCATTATTAATAAAATGATTAATTACCCCGAAATTATGTCTCTCAAACCTTATAAGTGTCACAATTCTTTAGGTACTTCAGTTTCTGAAAATGATATGGAGGTCCCATTCATTTCTGTTGCTCCTCTTCCAGCTAGCTCTCCTCTCCTACCCTCCCCAATTCTTCTATACTCCCCATGCTCAACTATCCCCATGAAATTCCCATTCTCTCCTAGCTCTTTGAGAGCTACAAACCTTGGGATCACACTGATGAATAAGATTTTCAGTTTCCAACATCTCTTGCTTGGCCTGGTGGCAAAATTCCCTGTTATATTCTCAGGTCTCTGTACAGACCAATTTTCAGCCTTTATAGTCTTGATTTTGGCTGCCTAGGAATGTCTCTCTCATTTATAAAATGTTGCTATGGAAACAACTGCCCCCCTATGATGACTTTGATTTTCCTCAAGTTGTGTTTTTATGGAAACAGCACCTTTTGGGGGCTGTCTTTATTCTTTGCATCCTTCAGGGGTCTCTTCACAGAGCCTGATAGCATACATGAAGCCTCAATGAATATTGGTAAACTTGGTTTCTTTTTTTCGTTAGAAAGGATGCTTGTCACCTGGTTACAGATTTGAACAGGTTTGTATTATAGGCTGATAGCTATATGTAACTGTCATTAGTGCTTTAAAACTGTGTCATAGGGACTGCAACAGATAATTCTTTCGCTTAAAATCTGTCTAATTGTTCTATAGCAGCAGTTCTCAAACTATGTTCTGAACCTCAGGATGCCAAAAGGCAACGTAAGGAGTTCTATGATGAGAAATATTATGATGGAGGAAAAGCACTCATAGCAAACCCATCTGCTTTGCCTTCTCTGTTTTTAGCTCCTGGTGAGAACTATCAGAGACTGGTCAAAATCAATCATGTGATAGACGCTGGCTTTTTGTTGTCCTAAAATCAACCATCAAACACACACAAAAAGGTCTGAAGCATGATAAAGTAGTTGTGTCTTCTCATCTAGTATATGTAAAATAATCAGGTCCATTTATTTTCTTAGCATTTGGGGGTTGGAGTATAGAGGTGGAAGGCTGAGTTACTATCAGTTTTGGTACCAATGCACATTATTCGTAATTGGGAAAACTGAGAAACCTGAGGGCACAGAAAAGTATTCACAACCATGCCACCAATGAGAAACAGACATCAATGAACCTAGTTTGGGTACCAATAGCAGAAGAAATGGAAATCTGAAAATGGTTATCACTACTATGCATTCAATTCTCATGATCCTGAAACAGAGTACCATTTAGGTTACCACACACTGAAAATGACCATAATAATAATCCATGATTCTGGGAAAATAATAAAGGCACTTATTTCTAAACAAAACAGATAAATTTAAAAGGGAAACACTTGAATTTTTTAACCACAAATGTGTAGAATGAAAATAATCCCTCCAAAGTATGGCTAATGTAAATAAGAAAATGACAATCGTCATAAATACATGGCAAGGTGACATATTATATCCATTCCTGTCCCCAATTATAAAGTACCCAACAAGAGCAAATAATCACATCCTCACCAAGTAGTTTATAATATTGCTAGTATCTGAATAAAATTATTATGAAAACATAACTTTTAAAAAGCATCTTTGTGTTATTTGGCACTATTAGTAGTAGACATTTGTGGTAAACTGACTTTTTTTGTAGTAATCTGCCAAAGTTTTATTTAAAGTGAAGGTTCTACAGCTGAAAAATATTTAGAACTAATACTCTCCATGTTTCACTGAACTGAGTTCATAATGTAATCTGCAAATACACTTTACCAATACTTGGTGGCACTTCTAAGAACTGTCAATATATCTCCCTGACATGATTTTTACAAGACACTGACTACACTTCACTTTACTCACCTATATATTGAGAGATAAATAAATATTTTCTAGAAAGATGTTAAAGATAACTGTAACTATAGTTAAGGTAGTACAATGTGATAACTATAAGCAAAAGTGGTGCAAATTTATTTTCCCTAAACTTTGCTCTCTCTCTCTCTCTCTCTTTCGCTCTCTCTCTCTCTCTCTTTCTCTCTCTCTCTTTCTCTCTCTCTCTCTCTCTCTTTCTCTCTCTCTCTTTCTCTCTCTCTCTGTCTCTCTCCCTCCCTCCCTCCTTTCCTCCTTCCCTCCTTCTCCCTCTCTCTCTTAGTTGCATACACACACACACACACACACACATACACACAAACATATACACACTCAGCTAAGTGGCACAGTGGATAGAGTGCCCAATATTGATTGAGGAAGATCTGAGTTCAAATCCAATCTCAGATACTTACTAGCTGTGTGCCCTTGGACATCACTTAACCCTGTTTTCTTTAGTTTCCTCATCTGTAAAAATGACCTGGAGAAGGAAATGGTAAACCACTCTAGTATGTTTGCCAAGAAAATTCCAAACCAGGTCACAAAGAGTCAGATGCAACTGAAATTACTGAAAAACAACACTGATTATAAAACTACACAGGGAAAAATTAACTTACTGTCAAGTTCTTAGGCATATATTGAGTTCAGTTGGTTAAGGCATGTTACTAAATGATTCCAAAATTTTAAGCTTTCCCTTTATCTACATTCAACCAGCTACACTGTAATCCTTAATATTTTTATCTCCAGTGCCTACCACAGAGCTGGTCAAATAGCTGGTGCTTTATAAATGCTTGTTAATTGATATCACTTTTATGTAGCATCTTCCTAACAACAATCCTTTGACCTAGGTAGTACAAGGATTATCTTTCCCATTTTATTGATGAGAAGATGCCAAAGCACATAGTAAATTATACACAGTCACACTGCTGGTGGAGCTGGGATCTGAATTCAGATTTTCTAGTCCAAAGGTAAAAAATCTTTCTACTATATCTTACTGCCTTCTCCACATTCATAGCCAGTCCTTCTAACCAATGGTTACCAGCAGGTCACGGTAAAGAATATGTGAATAGCTCCTAGAAAATCTATTGTTACTTCTAGAAACTACTTAAAAGCATAGCCCTTGCTGATAGTGGATTACTGAGGCCATTTTGTAATCTCAGTATAAAGCCAATGCAGTCCATAACTAAGGACTAAAGAAAGGAAAGGGCAGCTAGGTGGCACAGTGGAGAGAACACTGGGACTGAAGTCAGGCAGACTCTTCTTCCTGAGCTCAAATCCAACCTCAGACACTTACTAGCTGTGTGATTCTGGGCAAGTCATTTAACCCCATTTGTCTCAGTTTCCCCATCCGTAAAATGAGCTGGAGAACGAAATGGCAAACCACTCCAGGATCTTTGCCAAAGATGGGGTCACAAAGAGTTGGACATGACTGAAAAATGGTGAAGCAACAACAAAGAAGGGAAAGAGGCTAGGAGACAGTGATGACTGTGCTCTTCCAACACTTCCTGACATTAAAATTTTCATAGCAACCTTATCCCCCTCCCACATCCTTTTACGTAAATCAAATATTTTTTGCCCATGTTGACAAGATTCATCATAATCCTGAAAAACTCAAGTTAAACACCCTTCTAAATAGTAATCTTCACATCCAATCCTATCCACATGTATATAGTACAATTAACCGGGTCTTTATCCCCCTAACGATCCTACTGTGAAACAGGTAGTACAAGTCTTATTATCAATGTTTACACATGAGAAACCTAAAGCTGGGTAAATAAATGATTCATGCTGGTGTGCTAATGCTAGAACTCAGATTTTCTGCACACCCTCCTAGAAACTCCTAGGCATAGTTCAAGTATCCCTTTCTACATGAAGCCCTTCCTGAAGCCACCAGTACCTCCTCCCTTCCTATGTTATCTTGGACCTATTTTATATAAATCCAGAGAGATATATGTTGTCTCAACCTGATAGACTGTAAGATCCTTCTGGGCAAGGAATGTTTCACTTGTATCTTTATATCCACAAAACTTTGCAGAGGGTCTGACACACAGTAGGTGCTTAATACATTTTTAATGATTGATTTTTACTCCAAAACCAGTGTTCTTTTCACTAACCCACAATAGTTCTCAAGCTGACCTCAGGGCTTCAGATGAGGGTTTTTAGATCAGAAGAAGAGCCCTGTGTTCCCTTGTTCTTTGTTCAGAATGAGAAAAAAAATCCTGAGAAAACAAAACAAAAATAGGTGCTCGTGAATCTGAGAAAACACAGCACTCAGATCAAGCCATAAAGAGCTAATGAAGAAAGATGTCTCTCATTGGTAGAGATGATTTAGAAAACATTTACCCACAAGTTAACAGTCTGGCTTATTTTGTTTTCTCATTCCCAATTTGCTTCCTAGGATATGAAAGTCTTCTGGAATCTGACTACACGAGGCTGCTGATCATCTTTTGTCTCCTGCTTCACGGCGACTTTTCAACCATAGCAACAGCTTGAGCAGGAAAGCCATCACCCTCTCCAGCATTATGGGCTTCCCAGAGGAGATAGTTGCTCAATAAAATCAAGCCTCTGTATAAAACATGAGCATATACTGTGCACTGATGAGAATCTTTGGCCTTTGAAAATCAGATAAGAGTCTGCCTAATGCCTCAGAAGCTAGTATATCAGCAACTACATGGCATGGCCTTGATCTTTCCTCTACTTTTGAAGAATACAATGACTGCGGGAGGTGGTAGGTTCCTATTTAAAAGCTTCCAAATGCAACTGTTTGCTGCAATGATTGTATCCTAGCCTCCTCATTGATATGCTGTTGGAAGAATCAAAAGAGGCCTTGATTACCAGGTGGCCTGTTGGAAGTCATCAATATTTAATCTGGGGGTTCTAATGGCCACATCTGTTTTTACTGATAACTGATTCTTTCTAGGGAATGGTCTCTGTTGGTTTATATTTCATAACTTTCCATAAAAGATGAATGGATACTCTTATCATTTAGCAGAGCCCAGACCTGCCCGGCAAAAAATGACACATTACCAAATTGATAGATGCCACCACTCTCAAGGTTTGTAGAGAAATACAAGCATTCAAAGGGTTCTTTTCTGCCCATTTGATTTCCACTTGGATTGCTATATTTGCCCCTGAAACTGGGTAAATGTTTTCTAAATCATCTGCTCCTGGGAGAGAAGACATATTTCTCTGTTAGCTCCTTATGGTCTGATACATCACATGGAGTGCTGTGTTGTCCAACATTCTTAAGCACCTGGTTTTTTGTGTGTTTGTTTTTTGTTTTTGCTTTTGGCTCAGAGCTTGGAGAGATATCCTACCCCAAACTGGGTAGGCCACATTGTTTATGTCAGCCTGAGCCCCCAAACTACTGTTTGCAACTAAAATGTGTGTTTCTCATTATAGTATGTCAGGGTATGAGAGAGAGGGAAGAATATTGGCTCTGGAATCAGAGGACCTAGTTTCAGATACTACCTCAGATCCTCATTACCTGGGGGACCTTAACACAGATCAGTCACTTAACCTATCTAAGGTTAAGGCTAAGCCTGATAGGTGTTGGGCCTGAGTCTGGAAGACCTGAGTTGAAATCCACCTTAAACGCTTCGTGACGCTGGGCAAGTTTGTCTCTGTCTGCCTCAGTTTTCTCATCAATAAAATGAGAACAAGAGCATCAAATATCTCCTAGAGCTATTAAGATAATAAAATGAGATAATATTTGTACAGCATTATATTTGTTGTTCAATCATTTTGGTCATGTCTGACAATTCGTGACCTCCTTTGGGATTTTCTTGTCAAAGATACTGAAGTGGTTTGACATTTCCTTCTCCAGCTCATTTTACAGATGATAAAATTGAAATAAACAGGGTGAAGCGACTTGCCCGGGGTCACACAGCCAGTAGTATGTGTCCAAGGCTAGATCTGAACTCATGAAGATGAGTCTGCTTGACTTAAAGCCCAGCGCTCTATCCACTGTGCCCCCTGGCTGCCCAAGCACTATATTATTGCTAGCTATTATTATTACTTAACCTCCTGGGCCCCCAGTCTCCTTATCTGTAAAATAAGCAGCTAGATTAAATGGCCTAAGGACCCCTTACAGCTCTAAATCCATGATCCTCCTTTTCTTTCTTTAAGAATTATTTTAATTTTTCCATTAGAAAGATTTTTTTCCCTCCCCTTAAAAAGAGGGAAAATAGAACCCTTCTAATAAATAAACATAGTCAAACAAAAGAAATTTCCATATTGGCAATGTCCAAAACTGTGTGTCCCATTCTGCATGTTAGTCCCTCATCTCTCTGTCATGAGACATGACAACTCCGATCAGTAAGATCCACTAGGTACGATTCCAGCGGACCAGTGATGAAGAATACCGCCTACTACATGACCCTTCTTTTCTTACAACTTCCCCACTCCCTAACAAGAACTCCTATTCCAGGAAAATGAGAAGCCCCTAGAGTAAGAAAGGCACACCATAAAAGAATGTGAGGAGACCTGCCAGGCTGCCTTGACGAAACCAAGGGAATACTTGACTTCCCCAAGAAGAACTCATCTGTTTCACCAAGAGGGTTGCTGGGCAACAGACTTCATCTGCAGGACTAAGAAATCAGACCAAAGCATTGGTTCTTTTAAGATGAAGCCTCTCCGTAGATACTCTGTACACACACACACACACACACACACACACACACACACACGCCATCCTCTAGTTAAAAAGATCCTATTTGTCCCCACTAAAGTGATGGAGTGACACGTCTTGAGACCACTTGTGCTGTGATTCCTCTCTCCAAGGGTTTCTACTTTTTGCATTGTTGAAAGGGAACCCTGCATCCTGATCCCACTTAGTATCTTCTCCCTAAGTCCTGTTTCTTACCTTTTGATTAGGAGTCAAATGAACAAATTTAAATTAAAATAGCCATACCTCATGTCCTGAGCCCTGCCAGTGGCCAGGAAAATCTAGACCAACTTTTACCTAGACAACCACAGATATGTCTATGGTCAATCAGGTTAAAACCCTGTTTACAAACCTTCCCTGCTAAGTCCAGATCCCCAGTTCTATAACTAGGACTAGATGACAAGAGATTTTTGCCTTGTAAAGTCAGAATTTAGGAGGTGCTGACAATGCTTGCAGTCCTCCTACAGCACTGAAACAATTGAATTCTGCAACTAGTGCACAAATTAATTAGCTAATGTAGGAAGCTACCAGACTGAGGGCTGCTAGCCATATCCCATCTCACCCCTCCCCCTTTTATCCTGCGGTGGCCTCCCCAACAGTGTTTGAGAGTATCTTCCTTGCAATTTGCCCCAGATACATTTTGTATTACTTGTTCCAGGTACAAAGATTGCTAGTGACAACTGTAGCAGAGCCCGTAAGTAGCATAAAATGATGGAGGTTTTGCCCTGGTATATACCATCTATAAGCATTTCCTCTCTTAGAGGATAGGGTTCCACACATCTTCTCTGAAACATCCCTGCAGTCACCCTGAGGTTCAGGGCACAGCTACCCCCAAAGACATCCTGGGGGATAGGCAGACTCTCTTTGATGGATTCTTCTCTGCATAGACATGCCCCAAAGTTCTCTATTTCCCCCAATGCTTCCCCCTCCATCCCCAACATGTATCTTCCCATTCCTCCACTCATTCTCAAAGAGGACTAATGAGGTCACAAGGGTGGTGTGTTGACTAGCCAGTGAACTGGATTTAAGGGTGGCAGAGCCGAGCAAAGTCAAGAACTACTTTAATGCTTTCAAAGAGGAAAAAAGAAAAAAAATCTTCAGCTGGCCACTCACCAGGTACATGGGTAAGTCACCTTAGGTAAGTCATTCAACTCCTCTGGGCCTCAGTTTCCTCACATGTAAGATGACAGAGTTGAATTAGATCACATCTGTAATTCTTTCCAGCTGACTCAGACAGTATGATTCTATGAAACAAGGTCTGAGCAGCCCAAAAAGAATGACATGTTCTCCTGCTGTCAAGTACTGACCTGAAAGAGGCTAGCTTTTCAGTCTCATATAAGGATAAGTTTTGACATTGCTATTTTCCATCTAAGTTCTTATCTAAATATGAAGATAATCTTGCATATTCTGCATTGCTATTTAAGTAATTTATTGAATACTAGTATTAATAATTTATCAGAATTCATAGTTTCCTTTCAAATAATGTGTCTGAATTAATATAATGATGTCAGAAGATGGAGGTCTAGTGTTATGCCTCAGGGATCTGTCCTTGGCCCTGTGCTGTTCACTCTTGTTAATGATTTGGATAGGTGGCCTGCTTGTCAAATTTGCAGATGGCATGAACAAAGACCTAAAAAATTGCAGTCCCAAAAGACTTCAGTATGTTAGAGTGGCTGGGAAAATTTTACAAGATTAGATTTAATGGGCAGAAATGTAAAGCTTTATGCCTGGGTTCAAAAAATCAATAGCAAAAGGACAAGATGAAAGAGATATGAACAGTTCATATATCTTCTACTTAGTAACCTGATGATTTTTCCAATCACTTTGGTTGAACTAGTTTCATAGAATTTGGACATTATGGTTTTTTTCCTGAAAATTAACTCTATAAAAGCATAGAATCTTGAACTGGAAAGATTTTAGTCCAATTATTATCAAAGTCCGATACCTATCCTAACCCCCATTTCATAGAAAAGGAAACTGAGGCCTAAAGAACCCAAGTGATTTGCCCAAAGTTATTCAGATAATAAGTAGCAGAGCCGGGATTCAATTCACATCATCTGACTTGAAATTCACCAGATGTCATGTTGACTCATTGCAATTTTTTTCTAGAAGTGGAATTTTCACAGTATATAAAGGAGAGTTAGCTTTTTAGGAATGAAACAAACACAAAGGAACTCAGAACTGATTTTTCCCTCTAGTGTCCTAGACATATTTGTCCTTTGGGAGTTTCCTTCTTCTAACCAGGAATTTAGAACATATATATATATATATATATATGTATTCTTTGGGGGAGGAGGATAATTTCTAAATTGAGAGCTGATTCATAATTCCAGTGTTGCTTTTTTTTCTTCTGGAATAGAAATGAGAGTTAATTGCAGCAGGAACACTTTTGAAAGATTCAGCAAGACGAAAAAAGGGACAGATGCTTCTTTTTTCTTTATTTTTGAAATAAAGATTTGTCCATCTTAATTATTCTATTTCTGGTCTGCTTCATGGGTTGCCATGGCCAGAAAAAAAATTCACTACCTAGTGGGACAACCTTTTGGTAATGATGATGGAATGGTGAATAGCACAAACATGGGACTTGGAATCAGGAGATCTAGGAATGAATCCAGAATCAGATGCTAGCTGCATGATCATGGGCAAGCCACTTGATAAGATCAGAGAATCTCTGATTTGTTTGGGATCTCAAAAGCCATTTAGCTAAACCCATATTTGAACAAATATCTGTTCTATAGTATACCTGATAAGTGGGTTTCCAACCTTTGCTTGGAAACCTCCATTGAAGGGAAAGCTATTAGCTCCCAAAGTATATCATCCCTCTTCTGTATAGTTCTAATTGTTGGGAAATTCTTCCTTCCATCAAACCTAAAGCTGACTCTTTGTAACTTATGTCCTAGTTCAAGTCAGTACCTCTTCCATTAAATCCTCATTTGGATATCTAAATACATATACCACCAAGTTTTCTCTTCCCTTGGTTAAACACCCTTAACCCCCTTAGATCTTCCTTTATCACCAATTCAAAGTCCTTTGCCATCTTTTTTGCTCTTCTCTGTATACTCTGGAGCTTATCAATACCCTTTTCAATACATAACATGCCTTGAGAACAGAGCAAGGAGGACAGAATACAGCAGAATCGCCATCTTTCTGTATAATTTCTGCTTCTCTGGAGACCATCTAAAATCCCATTAAAATTTGTGGTGGCCACATCACAGTGTTGATTTACATGGAACTTACAGGCCCCCAAAACTTCAGGCTTTTTGTTTCTTTGCAATGAATTACTTTCATGTCTCCCCCATTTTGTGCCTATGACATTGTGTGTATGTGTTTAAGTTAAATGTAGAATTTTGCCTTTACCTCATATCATGTCCCATATTATTTCTTTATGGCCAAAGTTCTAACCGTTGAGATTATTTTGGGTCCTGTATCTGTTAGCCAGTGTGATGGCTACCTTTCCTAGCTTTGTGCCATCTAGAAATTTGACAAACATGCTATCTATATTTTTGTTGAGTCATTTCAGTCATATCCAACTCTCTGTGACCCCATTTGGGGTGTTCTTGGCAAAGATACTAGAGTGGTTTGCCATTTCCTTCTCCAACTCATTTTACAGATGAAGAAACTGAGACAAAGAGGGTCAAGTGACTTGCCCAGGGTCACACAGCTAGTCTGAGGCTAGATTTGAATTCAGGTTGTCCTGACTCCATGGCAGTGCTGTATCCATTGTGCCACCTTAGCTGCTCTTATGCCATCTATACCTTTAGCCAAATTGTTGTTTAAAATGTTAAAAAGTACTATGTCAAGGCTAGAGAACATCCCATTAAAGGATATCCTTTTCAGTTGGCATCCAATTTTGGGGTCCAGCCATTTAGCAAATTCTGAATCAACAGAAATGTGCTTTTATTTAACCCCACATCTCTCCATTCCACAAAATAGGAGAAATTATCAAGTGCTTTGCTAAACAGTAAGTAAGCTATATCTCTAACATTCCCTTGTCTACCAGTCTCATAGTACTGTCAGATAAGATAAGGTCAGTACAGCATGATATGGTCTGGATGAAACCTTGAATGTCTTTGTAATCACTGCTTCCTTTTTTACATACTCACATACCATCTCTTGAATAATGCTTCAGTACTTTAGTATATCTGTGATCTTGTCAATAGGTATCTCCTCTGGTGATGCATATTGTAACCTATCCATGCCTTCTTACCCTGTGCCACTCTTATACATGTACTCTGATGAATCCTGTGTAGACAACATACCAAATATGATAGGTCCTTTTTGTTCTAGATTTCTTGACTTGGTGTAGTTATCAATGGATCTTGCTAACTATCCATTAATTATCCTCTGCTTTTCTACTTGACTAACACTTCCTTTTCCAGCCATGAATCCCACTGATGATATCCTTAACATCTCTTGTAAAATAGTTCTTCCTAATGAAACAGCTAGGTGGCACTATGGATAGAGCATTAGTCCTATAGTCAGGAAGACAAGTTCAAATCTGGCATTGGACACTGACTAGTCGTGCAACCTTGGGCAAGTCACCTAATGCCTACATTCCTTAGTTTCCTCAATTATAAAATGAGGATAATAATAGCACCCACATCACAAGATCATCGTGAGGAACAAATGAGATCATATTTGTAAAGTGCTTAGCATACTACCTAGTATGTAGTAGGCATTTAATAAATGCTTCCCCCCCCCCATTCTTCCTTCCCTACTATATGTCATTGTGGTCATACCCACTATGTGCTTCTTCATTTCCTTTGGGTTACTATGACTATTCCAGGAAACTGGAATTCCATGATATGTACGTAATATCACTAACAGACTATAGATGTTAAAAAAAAAAGATGAGCTTGTGTTTCAGGGAAAGCCTGAGCTTAGTAAAACCCCTATGCAATTCCTTAAAGGCAATACAGCCCTTTCTCATCTTCCTATTCAATTCTGATCTCTAATAATTTTCCATTTATAGTGTCTCTCTGTGACATATTTAATGATGGACCAGCTCTATAAATCGTCCATCTAACTTTATATCACTGTCTGGACAAAAGACATTCTTCATCCCATCAATAATATCAATCTCTTCTATAATTTTGCCAGGAATTAAGTCGAGCTCATTGGCCCATAGTTTGCAGACTTTGCTTTTATTCTTTTCTATGAAAATCGGAACAGTATTTGCCCTTCAGCAGTCTTGAAGCATCTCTACCATTCTCCACAATCTATCAGTGATCACTGACAAAAGTTCATCAATCATATTCGCCAGTTTTTTTTCCAATAACTTAGAATTTAGTTCTTCTGAGGCTGGTGACTTTCACTCACCAAGGGAATCTAGGTGTTCTCTTACAATATTCTTACTTATCTTGGGTATCAAATCTCTACTAGCCATTTTTGCATTATCCTTTACAGTCTAGACCCCAGAAGAAAAAAGCGCAGCAAAATGAGAGCTGGTCAGCTCCATTTCCTCTCTGTCACTGGTTATCACCATCCTTTCCACCTGTACAGCAAAACTATCCCTTGCTTGTATTTGTACGCAAACATAGTAAATACTTAATAAATACTTGCTGCCTTGCCTTGTTTGATCCTCCTTTTTAACTCCACTATAGCAATAAACAAAGAAATAAATAACCCTTTGCTGTCTTTAGACTTTTTTGCCAGCCTCAGCTTATTCTAAGGTTTACCATTCCCAGGATTATTCTTATAAAACATAGACACTTTGGTACTCATCCTCCAATCATTGGCCTTGCTCCTATCTACTGAACATTTTGGTCAGTAATTCCCTGTGCATCCACATCATCCTGTTTATATGATCCCTGCCCCCTTCCTCCTTGTCATAATTGTTCCTTTTAATACTTTTAGAATTTCATCCCTGACAAAATTCCACCTTTCTGGGTTGACTTCGCCTGTAGATTTTTGTCAGTGGTATCTCATTTATTCTTATTCTGATCTTTTTGAAATTGACTCTCCCAAATTCTAGAGTCTATATCATATCATACCCATATTTCCTCTCTATCACAAATTCTAAGATATAATTAGTGGTCACTCATCTCCCAATAAATTTCTCCTTGTATTCACCCCCAGTGAACCAGGACCTCCCTATTTTTGAGAAATGGGTCTAAAAGAAGAAGTTCCCTTTGTTGGTTTCTTCACTTTCTTAAGGATGACATTATCACTAAGGCAGGTCAAGAAATTATTAGCTGATTTGCTTCTGGTAGAGAAATGGCTTTAGCAGATATCATGCGATGGACATTCTCCAGCATCAGGTTCCAGCCTTCTGATCCTCACCTATAAAATGGGTCCAATAAAACACCCCCTACCAACCTCATGGGGTTATTGAGAACTAAGTGCCTTACAAACCTTAAAGCACTATATGAATGAGTTGATTTATCATCATCATTGTAACTATATTTAGCTCATTCATCCTCAGATAATAGATTACACTCAGCCTGTCACAGGACACATTCTAAAGGTACTAATAATTGCATAATTATTAGACTGTCAACCAACATAAATCTAACTGTGGGTACTTTTAACATGGAAACATAGGATCACGGGATTATAGATTTTGATCTAGAAAGGATATTATAGGCCATCTAGTCCAATGTTCTAATTTTACAAATGAGAAAACTGAGGCTCAAAGCAGTTAAGTGACTTGCCGGTCACACAGCTAGCAGGCGTCAGAAGTACGATATGAACTCAGGTCTTTTTATCTCCAAATCCAGCACTCTATCTATTTGTCCAGCGACCAACAAGTAAATGCACTACTATGGAAACTAAGGCAGACACACTAATATATAAATCACAATATATAAGGAAATTAGAACTAAATATAAGGACATTACTGATGACATGTTGATTAGAAAAGGATATGAGTTGGTCATGTAACAGAAATGACGGGTGAAAGATGAGTAACCCGAGTAGATCATTGGTGAGAGTAAAACTGAGTATCGGGGGTAGTTCCTCTGAGTATTGCGGGTATTATGGAAGGACGTGAAAAGGATACGAGTTACACTAGGAGAAGGGAAGGAAATAAGCACTTATATAGTACCTACGATATGCTAAGCACTGTGCTATGTGCTTTTTTTTTTACAAATATTATCTTATTTGAACTTCACAACAATCCTGAAACATTCCCTATTTTACAGTTGAGAAGATTAAGGAAACAGAGGTGAAGTGGCTTGCCCAGCAACATTCAGCTAGCAAATGTTGAAAGCTAGATTTGAATTCAGGTCTTTCTGATTCCAGGCCCAGCCCCACCAGCTGCTGAGAGGAGTGAGGATGAAATCAAAGAGCCAAAATACCAAGTTTTAGAAGCATTTTCTATATCATTTCACCCTAATTTCACTTGACTTTTAGTAAGTTTTCATGCTTGTTGTGTGTTTGGGCAAATATCCAGTAAAAAGTCTAAACTGCTTTAATATATAAAAGAAGGAAAAACTAGGGAAATACCCATGTCTGGTCAGCAGATAGTGTATAATCTAGCTGTGTGCTCTTAGGAAAGTTACTTAAATCTCCCCAGTTTCCTTATTTATAAAATGTGGACTTTGGACTGCAAGGCCCCTAAGGTCTTTTCCAGTGCTAATCTTCTCAGATTCGGTGGCAGTTAAGAGACAGAGGAAGGCTTGTAGAAAATACTCATTGGCATACAAGAGAAACTGTCACAGGCCTAAAAGCTGAAGAATAAGCCAGAATCTTTTCTAGGTTGGACTGTTTGTGAGACTGGAAAGAGAGCCTACATTTGACAGGATGGGAGAAGGTGGTTTACTAACAAGGACCAGCCAGAGAAGCTCAAGCTGGACCTAGAATCATAGGAGACTGATGTCTGTTCAGGATCTAACATATCTATTAGTTCAAACCCCTCAATTTATGCTCTAGAACCTGAGGCTCTGAAGGACAGAATGAATGATGTGCCCGATACCATACAGTGAGCTAGTGGCAGAGATGGGATTTGAAGCCTAGACCCCTAGTTCAGGGTGCTTTTGGCTACACTATTGTTGTTGTTCGGTCATTTCAGTCACATCTGACCCTTTGTGACCTCACTTGGGGTTTTCTTGGCAAAGATACTGGAATGATTTGCTATTTCCTTCTCCAGTTCCTTCTCCAGAAGAGGGAAACTGAGGCAAACAGGGTTAAGTGACATGCCCAGGGTCACACAGCTAGTCTGAGGTCAGGTCCTCCTGACTCTATGCCTGGCACTCTATCCACTGTCCACCTAACTGCCCACTCTCACTTCCTCCCTATTTCTAACCTCATGCTTAATAACATCATGCATGATTCCACCAATACATAGAGTAAAAGCCCTGTTGTCCAAATGGCCCTTTGCCTAGAATCTATACTCAGTACAAAGCATCACTGAAATCTCCCTGAACTACTGGAGAGATCTTGTCTATAAGTTTACTCTCTCACTCATCGCAAGGTGAGTCTTATCCTCTTCTTTCAACTCTACCATAGTGTCAAGTCAATCTGTCTTTTTGTAGGCTTACCATGAGGGGGATGGGAAGATAGGTGGAATTCTTTCGCCTATCCCACCATCGTAGTGATCGCTCCCATGTAACAGCGAGGGCAGGAGAAATTAAATAGGCCAGCTTGCGCCTAGATCTGTCTGCCTTTTCTGTTCTATTTTTCCCTTTCCTGAGTAAATGATAGAACATCAGCAGTATGCTGGTAAATGCTTAACAACCAGATCTCTAAAACAAATGTACATACAACACACTCTTAAATTTAATCTGTACTATCTCCCGAAGTATAGGATAAACCACAAAATAATAAATCAATCCGTGATTTATAGGGTCTGCTGATTTCTTGGTGTCACCGAACATTTAACAATTAGCCCTCATGAGCCAGTTCAAGCTGACTCCAGCACCCCACCACAGAACAAATATCTTGAGATATACAGGCTTGGAGGTAACTTTGTGAATTCAAGACTAGTGACAAGGGAAGTCTCTTCATCAGTGAAAATGACCACGAGAAGAAAAACAATCCCAAACTCTGGCCTAGATTGGTAGAAGGCATTAATCTGGAGTTGTTGGACGGAGCACAACAGAGGTAAATGAATTCAGCCGACTTGAAACCGATTCATGATCCATGATTCAGCTTTCGGTAGACTGTAACAAGAGTTAACAACTTGGTGATGACTTCAATCTTGTCAGTGTGCACTTAAAGGTGTTTCGTGTTTGGCATTTCTTTTGTAGGTAGGAAATAAATACCTGTCCTATTCCTACTTCATGTTGTCCATGGGGTACTTTGCTATTCTCCATTTTGGGGACAGACTAGACAAAGGCAGAATTTAAGCTTTGGGCAAATCTTCCTCGAGGGGAACTAGGGTGAGGGTGCAAATAGTCAAAGACTGTGGGGGATAAAGAGGGTTTCAGCCCCTCTCATTAGAGGCCAGCCTCCAACAAAACTGAACTTGGTCTGTACCACATGCTTGACTCCTGAGCCGAATGCCCCTTGGTAAAGAAGGAAGAGGGTACAGTTCCCCAACCCCTCAGACCACCAACGAGTCATTTTTAATGTTAGATAAGGAAAACACATTAGCTTCTGTGGATCTTTGCAGTCACAGGTAAGCTTCTAGGGCCTTGCCAAGCCACTCAAAAAATAAGTCATATTTACAACGGTTTTATGTAGTTTTCCCATTCTCTCCCTCTATCTATTCTCAATTAAACTTCAAGGTAAGAATTTTGTCTGACAGAAGCACAATACGTTGGAGAGGAGAAGCATTGTGCAGTTGAAGGATCATTGGATTTGAAAGGAGAAAGAGAAGTCCAAATTGTAGCTCTGCCAGGAAGGAGTCATGTGATCTCAAGACACTGATCTACTAAAACTCAGTTTCCTTTTCTGTACATGTGTGGCTCATTCATTCAGAAAGTATAGATCAGTGACTATGTGCAATGCATACTGGGGAGGACTCAGAGATAAATGAGATAAATGTGGCCCCCTGCCCTCACATAGTCTCCAATCTAGTAGGATGATGGTACTTGTACTGATGATATCTCTGGGTGATTATGAGACCTGAATGTGACCTATGTTCATGAAAAGCCCTTTAGAAAGATAAACACTATATAAAAACAAGCAATGATTACAGTCATTCTTACTCTGATAAACTCAGTCAAGGACACTAGAGCGTGATTCATTCTGCTTCATCCATGATTCTGGTTTGTAGAATTGCCATATTTGTCCTTGTTTAGTCATTTCAGTTGTGTCTGACTCTTTGTGACCCCATTTGGGGGTTTTCTTGGCAAAGACACTGCAGTGGTTTGCCATTTCCTTCTCCAGCTCATTTTACATGTGAGGAAACTGAGGCCAATGGGGTTAAGTGACTCACTCACGGTCATACAGCTAGTTTTGTCAGGGGCCAGATGTGAACTCTT
This sequence comes from Trichosurus vulpecula, assembly GCF_011100635.1. Taxonomy (NCBI): domain Eukaryota; kingdom Metazoa; phylum Chordata; class Mammalia; order Diprotodontia; family Phalangeridae; genus Trichosurus; species Trichosurus vulpecula. The sequence continues at coordinate 121,131,641 of NC_050580.1, read as the reverse complement.
GACTCCAGGCCCAGCACTCTGTCCACTGAGCCTCTAAGCTACCTAGTGTTTCATTAAAAAAATACACATTAAAAAAAAATAGCTCTAACGCTAAAGTAAGCACTCTATTGCTAATGATTCAGAAGGCATTTTGGGATCTTGCTGTCCCTCAAGGCCATTATTATTTAACTTGATTCTTATAATATTTCCTGAACACCTAGTAGGTGCTTTGATGTAGAAAAAGAGAGGATACGATCTCTGCTTTCAAAGAGCAGATAATCTCACTTGGGAGCCAGGGCTCAAACAAATGAGTCAGTTAGGGAACAAGGCAAGCGTATATTGAAATGCTAAATAAAACTGAGACTTCCAGATCTATGGCACAGGAAATAAATAAGTATTTAGTGGAAAAGTTTACTGTTGGCAAGAGTCACCAAAGAAGGTTTCATGAAGGAGATGGATTTTCTTTTTAGAAGGGCTCAGGTGGCGCAGTGCATAGAGCGCTGGGTCTGGAGTCAGGAAGACTCATCTTCCTGAGTTCAAATCTGGCCTCAGATACTTACTAGATGTGTGACCCTGGCCAAGTCACTTAACCCTGTTTAATTCCATTTCTTCACATGCAAAATGAGCTGGAGAAGGAAATGGCAAATTACTGCCGTATCCCTGCCAAGAAAACTACAAATGGAGTTATGGAGAGTTGGACATGACTGAAATGACTTAGAAACAAGAACAACAATAGGCAGTGAGTTGGTCTACACTAATGAATATTTCAAATAATTGAGGCTTAATAATGAAAGCTTTCAGTATCCTTTTTTTTTAATTTTACCCATTTGCATTGAATACCTCTCTAAAATCTCTTACAAACTTTCTTTTAATACGAAAGATGCTTCAGATACTTCAAAAATCAGTAGTTTCCTCAGCGTGGGTATTCCATCCAGTAATGCAGACTGCAGCCTCCTCTGTGCCTCAGTGGATGATTTTTCATGAGTGGCTGAGAACATTCATCCATTGGTGGCCATCTTGCAGTGATGAGTGCCTCTGAATTTAAAAAGGCTGACCTTGTCATGATAGACACAATCTATGCCGACAGCTGTATTCAAAATCTCCCCAGCTTGGTAAGAGCTACCAGAAAATGATCTCTTCTGAAATAAACTTTGAGAAGGCAGGGTCACCTCTACACTATTGTAAGCCACTGGAGTAGGGTTTTCACAGAAGAAACTGAGTTTATGAAATATAATTTAGGATTTTCTTACCAATTTAAGATCATCATTACAGCTATGTCTTATGCCATAATACTGGGATGCCCTCAATGGCCTAAGGTATATGCGGGACATTTCAATTTTCTACTAAATAGACTTTGCTTCTTAATGTTTTTGTCAGTTGTGTTGCCTGATCTTTACAACTTTTCAGCCTCTCGTTGGGCTTTCCATTTTCCCTATTATACTCTCCCCTTCTGATCTTTTATGGATTGAGAAACCAGATACCCAAGCTGATTAACACTGTGTGTAAAAAAAGAGTGAATAAGTTCTGAGTGGAAGCCTGAGGTATTTCCCTGTGAATAAAGCACATGAACTTTAGATGTAGACTGTCCAACCCATTGTCTGCCTACTCATAAATCTTTCATTGTTTCTTTTTGTTTTCAATCGTATTCTGGAGAACTGAGGCTGCTGTATAAGTTACCTTAAGATATAAAAGGGTATACTATGGATGCTTATGATTTCCTATTAAATGATCCCTCCCCAAATGATTTTTAAAGTCTCATAGCATTCAGGGTTTCAGTCTCATAAAGTCACGTGGCTGCATCTATAAAGGTTAATGTTTATTTCAGATGCTGTTTTGCACACTGGGTGGTGGAATAAGCAACCTTTAACTGAATTCCCAAGGTAGATTTTGATAATTTATTAAGGATGGAAGCAGGCAGAGAGTAACATTTGTTAATGATAAAAATGACTTAAAAGGCAAGTCGGGAGATGGTGCATTTTTATGTTTAAGAAGTACTCTCCTCAGCACGAAATATCAAGAAAGCAGTTAAATGGGCATCAATTGACTATCTCCTCCTTTCAGAGTATTTCCCCCAGAATTTCTTACCCAACCTCACAGATTATCTGCTGGAGAAACAGTTTGCCTGGAAAATTGTTTCAGGAAGATGATGAGAATGATAGAATTGTTCAATTATGGAGAATTGCCTGCAAATTTTAACAAGGGAAACCCAGGGCGGGAAGTGTGATCAGCACCATACGAAGGGACAAATCCTGAGCCAAGAATAAAAATAGGCTCTTAAAACTGAAAAGGGCCCTTGCCATCTTTCATACACTAACTGAAAAACCCCATTACAATCCCTCTTTGTTTAATTTGAATCTGTTTATCGAGTGCTGTTTTATGTTAGCCGGATGGCTTTACAGAAAGTCTGCCAGTAATGTTTATTAACTGTAAGATCTGTGAGGAAACCTAGCTCTCAGCATCCCAGAACGCTGCCCTCATAGGATGCCCTGTGAGGTGCTACCCATTTCCTTTCTACCTTTACTTGTGCTGCTCACTTCCCAAGAAAGCTGCATTTCCTAAACGCTGCTCTTCAGAAAAGCCGCTGGACCCCTACAAACCATTAAACCCAGTAATAGATTCGTGTTTCTTATGATTAAGGCCAAGGGTATGTTGTAATGGAAGTTAGAACATCTGGGTTCTAGTCCTGCCTGTCTCATTAACTAGTCATATGACCTCAGGCGAGTTAATTTCCTCTCCTTCTTCCTCAGTTTCCTCATTTGAAGTTGAGAAATTTGGATTAAATCAGGGATCTTTAACTTTTTTTTCCTTCACGGACACCTCTAGCAATCTGTTGAAGTCTGTTGACCCCTCTGAGCCAGCTGGATGTCATAGAAGCAAGTAGATTTCATAATGGATAGAGTACTGGGCCTAGAATCAGAAAGAGTTGAGTTCAAATCTGACCTCAGACACTCGTTGTGTGACCTTAGGCAAGTCATTTAACCTCACTTTCTTCAACTGTGAAATGGGGATAATATCAGCACCTACCTCACAGCCTGGCACATAATAGGAGCTAGAAAAATTCTTATTCCCTTCCCCTCTTCTCCGATTCATGTTTTTAAATGCATAAAATAAAATGCATAGGATTATAAAGAAAATTTATACTGAAATATGGTTATCAAAATATTTTTAAAAAACAAATTCATAAACCCCAAGTAAAAAACTCCTGGATGAGATCATCATTAGATCTGTTCCATTTAGAAATGATGGCATAATAGAAACAGTGCTAGACATGGAGTCAGGACAGACCTGGATTCAGATCCTGCCTCTAACGTGTACTCCTTTTGTGACCACAATGAAGTCATTTCTCTGAGCTATAGATTCCTCACGTATAAAATGAATCAATAATACCTATTATACCTACTTCCTCAAGTTGATCCAAGGACAAACACAATAATGTGTATGCAGCATTATAGAAATGTCCACTATTATTAATACTCCAACCCTGGCATAACATGCATCTGTGGGTTTAGAATCTCAGAGCCAGTCCTTGGCTTTAGCAACTTTAATTAGGAGCAGACAAATGTCTTAGGCATACCTATCTTCTTACAGCTTTTATTGGGCCATCTATTTTTTTTTTTACCATATTGGTCTGAATGTAGGATGGAGGCCTCTATAAATATGGGCTCTCAAAAATGAGATCTCTTTGAGATCTCAAAGATACATATACACATTTGCGTACAAGTGTATACATACAGGCGTGCATATGTGTATATATGTGTTTGTGAAAAGCTTGCCGAGGCATATGGGCCTGCCATGGAGGCTTCCTACATCCCCTACCACATGGGTGAGGGTAGCTTCCTTGGATCAGCTAGTGGCCAGAAATTCAGCTTAGTCTTTCAAACTGGCCAGACTGGACATTCTCTTTCTTTCCAGCAGATTCCTTCTTGCTATGTATAAAGGGTACATTTCACCCACACGGAGGGCTCCACAAACCAAACAGATAAGGGAAGAGCTCTCTCTTTCTCCCTAGACTCCAAAAAAGGGAGCAGAATTTGCATTTGCTTCTCTTATTTTCTTTGTCCTCAGTTTCAGGTGTAAGCAATGATCCCCACAGACTTGGGACCAGAATTCCAGGCAGGATGTTAAGGCCAAGCAGCTCAGCTGGGAAGTGCAGAGGTGCTGAGGTAACTGGTACTGGAGCCAGAGGCAGGGTTTGGGCTTAGTACTTGGGTCTGTGCTCCATAGCAGCTATGTCAAACTCAAATAGGAACAGAAAAACTGAAATGGGAAAGTACCCATCAGGGTTACAGACACCTCTGCTCTATAGGAATTGAACTAGGCTATGAGCCTAATCCTCTTTCCCTCCCCAGAGACTATAGTGATGTGAGGCAAAGGGATTTAAGGTAATGGGGAAGTAAGTTTGTGTATTTGTAATTATACCTTTTGAAGTAAATATCCCTTTATAAAAGCTAATCTGTTAGTGGTATAATGGACTTAGGGTAAAGAGAACCCCTTCTATACTTGAGACAACACCATCAGTGGGCTAGAGCCATCTGTAGAGAGTCTAGATACTCCAATTCCCCTTAAGGGTGGTGAAGAACCCTAGAGAGGAGTAAAATATAGTATCCCTGGTCTCCAGGCAATGGGGGGGGGGGGGCCAGGTAACTGTGTTACATAAATATATATGTGGTGTATATGCATATTCATTGTTATTGTTTAGTCATTTCAGTCGTGCCCAGCTCTTCATGACCCCTTTTGGGGTTTTCTTGGCAAAGATACTGGGATGGCTTGCCATTTTCTTCTCCAGTTAATTTTATAAATGAAGAAATGGAAACAAACCAGGGTAAGTGACTTTCCCAAGGTCACACAGCTAGCATGTGTCTGAGGCTAGACTTGAACTCAAGAAGAGTCTTCCTGACTCTAGGCTCAGCACTCTATCCACTGTTACCATCTAGCTACCCTTTGTACACATACATACACACACACACACACACATACACACACACACGTATATGTACATATAGATGCATAGATACAAGCAGAGAAATTACAACAATTATAAGTCAGTCAGGTTTTATAAAAATTAGATTATGAGATAATTTTATATTCATTTATTTCTATTAACTGATTTATCTCAACTTTTAGGCTTCTAAAAGGCAGAGACAATCTTTATATAATTCTGTCGAGGGCATGGCAGTGTTTAATGCACAAATCAATACTCCGAACCCCAGCATCTCAGAGCTGGAAGGAACATTAGAAATCATTTCATTCGATTCTTTCATTTTACACATGAGCAAACAAAGCCCCCGAGAGATAAAATTGACTAATCCAAGGTAATACGGTAAAATAGAAGGACCAGAATGCATGTCTTCTGACTCCCATTATGAGGCGCAGTGGGAGAGGGAAAAGGAGTGAGTGTGTGACTTCATTGGCATAGGAATCTCTCACAAGAGGAAATACTCCCTACCACAAGAGGTAGCAGAGTATGAAACCATAGAGAGCTTCCCTCAGATCTGGGTTCAAGTGCTGCCTCTGACTCATCCTGGATTGGTGACCCTGGCCATAACTTCTCAATGCTCTGGGCAGTTCCATAAGACTCTAAGTCGTAAGACTATCACACACACACACACACACACACACACACACACACACACACGCACGCACACGCACATGCACAGACACACACACACAGTCCTAGGTAGGACACCTCTCTTCATGTAAACTAAGATGGCCTTAGATATCTTAACAACCACGACTCACTGTTGACTCATTGTTAAGTTCAAAGCCAACTAAAACCTCCCAGATCTTTCCCAGACGAGCCATAACACCCTTAGCTTTGGACAAAGGAAAAAATTGGCACCAAAAATGCTACTCATCAAGGGTGACTGCGAGGTTACATTCCGAAGCAGCATCATTTGATTAACTATTATTGGCTAGAAGTGGGAAAGGAGTGGACCTTGAATTAAAATGAAAGGATAGAAGAGGTCATGCTATATCCACACACTCATTAGGCACCTACTACGTGCAAACTTTCACTAGACTAGGAATATGAAGCTAGAGATGCCACAGACTAGTGGCTCAAATGACAGACAAAATTCAGATTTTTAAAACTAATTGCAGACATAAAAAGACTGATTTTTTTCAACTCCCAGCATGAAAGTGGCATCCCAATGTCATTCTCAAAAGGTGTGAGCCTCTTTTCTACCAATTATTACTAACTTGATGATTTCTCAGCAGCTGAGGAACTGTGGACAGAAGTAAGTTTAGAGAAAGACAAATACCTGAGGACCTCATACAAATATACTAGAATGTCTTTTTACCCAAAGAAATGTTCTCAGATCATTTGATGCTATTCATTTCCAGGTATAAGTTGAAGTGGCTAAATGTATAAACCAACTATATGACTATCTCAGTGATACCCTACTTAATTTCGCTACTGCAGGCATCATAAACACAGAAAACAGAAGCCTGAGTTTGAAAAATGGTAACTCTCATCATCATCGTACCACCCTTCATTTTTATAGCACTTTATGATCTAGAAAGAGCTTTCCAATGAATTATCTCCTCTCGGCCTCCAAAGAACCCCACAACGGTGGTGTCAAACTCATATGGTGCTGCTAATATCTACATAAGGGTCCCTATGGGATGCATATTGACTTAGGTTTTTTAGCATTTTTTTCATTTTGTTAAATATTTTCCAACTATATTTGAATATGGTTCAAGTCACTCAGGAGAGTTTCAAGCCACATGGGCTGAAAGTTTGACACTTCTGTCCTACAACAGACGGAGGAACTATTAATAATAATAATACCTAATGGTAGATAAGATTTACATAGTGGTTACTCTGTGCCATGCTGTGCTAAGCACTTTATAATCATTATTTCATTTGATCCTCACAACAACTCTGGGAGATCAGTACTGGTCCACCACCACCACCCATTTTACAGATGAGAATATTGAGGTTCAGCAAATTGCCTGAAATCCCCTGCCCAGTGAGTAGTAAAGCTTGGACTAGGGCCCAGACGTCCTGACTCCTGGTCCCCTCCTCTTTCCACTACACCATCCAGTCTCCACAATCTTTAATTTAGGTAGCAGTTTTCTTTAGATGATCCAAAGGAGTCAGCCCCTGGCTCCATCTCCTTTCAAAGGACAATACTGGTTCTGTGTCTGCAGATAGTTTAAGTAACTCTTTATGCAGTAGTATGTTCATGCAAGCTATTTTCCCAAGAGGAAAAATTTGGGTACAAAAATCAATTAATTAATCAACATTTAGTAAGCACTGTGTTAAGCCCTGGTCATATTTCTCCTTTATCCCAGCCCCTCTCCAGGATTTAGGGCAAAAGTGCACATAATAAGCACCATAGGTGCATAGTCATCCCTGTTACTCTTAAAGATTTAAAGGGAGGAAGAACCATCTACCCTTTTGGAAAAAAGTTATATTTGACATGCTCATCAAATTTGCAGCAACATAAGGCTGGGATGAATAGCTAATGCACTGGATGACAAATTTAGGATTCAAAAACATCTTGACAAGCTAGAGCATCAGGATCGATCTAACATGATGAAATTGAATCAACAAAAATTATGAAGTCTTATACTTGGATTAAAAAATGACTGTAAATGCAAAATCAGGGATACATGGTTAGAAAGCAATTTGAAGAAGATCTGGAGGTTTTAGTGGACTCCAAGCTCCGTATGAATCATTCAGGTCAAGTCAAGTCAGCAAGTATTTATCAAGTGATTGCCATGTGGGCAGCTAGGTGGCAGAGGTAGCAATCAGAAAGACTCATCCTCATGAGATCAAATCCAGCCTAAGACATTTATTAGCTATGTGATCCTGGGTGAGTCACTTAACCTTCTTTGCCTCAGTTTCCTCATCTGTAAAATGAAACCCCAAGAAACCCCCCAAAAAACCCCTCCAAAATGGGGTCACCAGGAGTCAGACACGATTTGAATTAACAACAATAAATGCACTAGGCACCATGCTAAGAGCTGGGAATACATACAGAAGTAAGAAGAATTTACATTCTAATGAAGAACACAACATATAAGAGGGAACTAAAAAGAAATAAGTCTGGAGAATCAGGAGCAGGTGCCGAGGAGGAATAAAGGAATGAACATAGTCAGCCTAGGTCCTTCCTTAAAATGGAGGTTCTGGGAGGAACTGACCAATCAGAGAAAGGTACCACAGACATTGCAGGATCTTCTAGTCCAGGGGTGGGGAACATGTGGCCTCCTCTAGGTCCTCGAGTGCAGCCCTTTAACTGAATCCAAACTTCATAGAACAAATCCCCTTAATAAAAGGATGTGTTCGGTTATAGTTGGACTTGGTCAAAAGGCCCCACATGAGGACCTAAGAAGGCCACGTGTGGCCATGACTCCCCAGGTTCCCCACTCCTGTTCTAGGGTAAGAAGACTACTGAGACACAGCAGTGAAGGCAGGTTCCAGGGTGAGAAGGGAGAAAACTATTGGATAGTGTAGAGAAAATCATCCAGGGTGTTTCTGAAATTTTCACCTTCTTTGAAGATCTCTGGCTTTGTTCTATAAGTAGGACATAGTTCAGGAACCATGTGAACTGGTTTCTTCCTTCTCCAAAGCATATGATGCATCAGGAAAATTTCCTCTCTAAAAGGTCCAGTGCTTGAGTTTCTGTATTCAGGAACTCTTGAACTTGAATTTACCAATGAAAAGCAGTCAAAAAAGCCAATGTGAAAAATGTGGGGGGCGGGGAATAAAGCAAGCTGCATTAAAAGTCAATCACTGTGCATTAATCAGCAGCTTTGTGCTGGACACCATGCTAGGCACTGGGGATACTGAAGCAAAAGTGAAATATTCCCCACCCTTAAGAAAGACATAGTTTCCAGGAATAAGGGGGTGATTGTCCCACTGTACTCTGCGCTCATCAAAGTTCATCTGTAGAATATTTTTTTACCAGTTATGTATACCAGTTTAAGAAGGAGCTTAAAAAATATAAGCTAATCCGAAGAATGGCAGCAAGGTTGGTGAAGGGCCTTGAGTCCACACTCTCTGAGGATCATCTGAAGGAATTGGGGATCTTTAATCTGGAGAAGACTCAGGAGAGCATGATAGATATGTTCAATCAATAAGCATTTATTAAGTGCCTAATATATGCCAGGAACTATATCTAAAGGACTAACATGGAAGAGGAATTGGGTGTTCTATTTGGCCACAAAGAACAGAATGAGGAATGATGAGTGATCAGGTCACAAAGAGGAAAATTTAGGTTTAAAGAAAAACTTAGAACTATCAAAAAGTAGAATAAACTGCCTGGGGAGGTAGAGGATCCTCTTCACTTTTAAGGAAAGTCTCAATGACCACTTGTCAGATGTGTTATAATGAGGATTATTCTGGGGTATGACCTGGACCAAGTGGCTCTCAAATTCCCTTCAAACTCAAATTTCTGTGTGAATCCAGTGACTAAGCACCATGACAGGCCATGTCAAGTACATTATTGATTTGATCATTTTGAGTTGTTTCTGACTACAAAAGTTAATTACCATGCAATGAGTTTACTCACTAAACGGTTCATTGGTCTTGAAAATGACCTAATTGAATAGATCATGCAATAATACAATCCACTGCTTAGCCATCAACCTGCCCTGAGGAAGTGGCCACAGTCAGAGCTTACTCCTTCTGCCTGACTTGAAGCGAGTAACATAATAGAAAACTGTTTTCTCTCATTCAGCTCCATAGCTGTCCTATAGTCTGGAGGCAGAATAGCATTGTGGACTAGACTGACTGGAAGTTAGGATTGTTGGCCTTCAAGATCCAACCCAGTTCAACTGAATTCAGTAAACATTTATAAACCACTTCCTGTGTGCTAGGTTCATGGGGAGAGATAAAATATAGCTACTATGACTCCTAACTGTTTAAGGGGAGCCAATGTCCAAAGAGATAACTATAATTCACAACAATACATCAGAAAAGATTGGAAGGAGATGAAACAGAGTATGGCATGAGGTTTGAAAGCCCCACCCCATGACCTTGGAATAATGCAAATACATTTCACCTCTGTGGGACTCAGTTTCCTCATATGTAAAAGGAAGAGAGTTGAAGGACAGAGGGCACCAGAGTGGAAAGAATAGTGGATTTGGAGTCTGAAGCCCTGAGGGTTGAGTCCTGACTTTGTGACTGTGAGGAAATCACTTAACCTTTCTAGATCTCAGTTCCCCCAGCTGTGGAATGAGAAAGTTAAATTAGCTGACCTCTAAGGTCGTAGCTCCAAATCCTTAGCTTCTCTGATTCTTCACAGTGGCAATGACCCAGCAGAAAATTTTGGCATTGTTCATCATCTTTGAAACCATGACTCCAATTTTTCTTGGAAATCTCCAAGAGACCAGGAGAAGTGTGGAAGGTACTTATTTTCCCCTTGGGATCATTCCAGGGAAAGGCTCTTATTATCAAAGATCTCACAAATACCAGCATAAGCTCTAAATTGAGTAATAAGTAGCAACCCTGAAGGCTTAATCAAGCACAAAAAAAGCAGAAGGGAACCCACTAATAAACATAACACAATGAGGAAAGTAACAAGTGCCTTGGAGCAGAACCGTTTTCAATCTGGAAGCAATAGGAGCAATGGTTATTATTATTCACAGGAGAGTGCCATCCTTCCTATTTTTATAAAGGACTGAAGTGTGGCAGAAACAGTATTCTGGTAACTGGACAGAGCAGAAAGGCTTGCAGGATTGTGTGATAAAGGGAGAATTATGTTCAGCGTAAGATGGGAGTCGGCACAATACACTGGGGAGAATTCAGGCTCTAGAGTCAGAGGATATAGGTTCAAATTCCATTTCTTGCACTAATGCAATGATTCCCCAAGTCTTTTAACTCTCCCACCCACCAGTTTTCCTGATCAATAAAATAGGGGCTTGGAGTAAGTGACCTCTGAGGTCTCTTATATCCCTTAAATTATGATCTTCATGTTAGAGCTAGAGGGAACATTTTATTCAGTCATTTTTCAGGCATGCCTGGCTCCTCATCACCCAATTCGGGGTTGTCTTGGCAAAGATACCACTGGAGTGGTTTGCCATTTTATTCTCCAGATCATTTTACAGATGAGAAAACTGAGACAAACAGGGTTAAGTGACTACCCAGTCACATGGATAGTAAGTGTGTGAGGCCAGATTTGAACTCACAAGGATGAGTCTTTCTGACTCCAGGTCTGGTACTCTATGCACTGACCCACCTAGCTGCCCCAAGAGGGATCCCTGGAGATCACTTGGTTCTTCATTTTACAGACGAGGAAACTGAGGTTCACAGCCAATTAATGGCTGATCTTATAGTCCATTAGTGGCACAGCTACTACGATAATCCAAGCCTCCTAACTCTCAGTTCATTCTTCACCCTACCCCACCACTGCGGCTTGCCCAGAAGCAAACAGAAAAGACAAGCCAGGCATCGTACCAGGCTGATGGAAGGAAGGGAAACACCCTGAATGTCAATGCTTTCCTCTAACAGGGCCTGAAATTATGCCTGAGTTCCTCCTAGTGCTTCAGCCAAATGGAAAATAGTAAGGAGGATTAAGAAGAGTATTAATGTTCTGATCAGGGAAAGTGAATTGATTCTTCATTCCAAAATCTAATTCAATAGCCAGTTTATTTAAAGCCTTAGTTTATTTGTAAGTTGCCTGGGTTTGATTCTTCCATACATCAAAGGGATCATTTGCACTACAGGCTTCACATTACCTGTTTCAATTTCTTTCCATCTGCGTTCATGACTGCACTCTTCTGTGCGCCTCTGAGGCAAAAAGCAATCTATCAGAATGAGGGAGTTCAGCGGTGGCTGGAGCCTGCTGATCATTGCGTGTTATTTACCTGGTCATAGTTCTTTATTACTCATGCATTCACTCTGCAGACACCTACCGACAACCTACTATGTACAAAAAGCACAGCTGTGGGGTTTGTAGGGCATGCACAGATGAGTGAGACGCGATCTCTGTCCTCAGAGACCCAACAATCTAGGAGAGATGATGCACCGTAGGCTTAGGTGAGAAAAGAGAAGTCTAGGGAGATGTCTCCAAAGGAAAGCTTCCAATAGACAAGAATGGCTTACATTAATAAATTCAGTGGCCAAAAGTTTTTTGGTGTTGAATTAATAATCCTAGGAAGGAAAAAAAAACACAAACAAGATAAGAAGAGAGTAATGAGGGTTTGCATTTTGTATGTTGAGGAAGGGATAGAGTGGAGGGGTGATGGGCAGTGAAGCTATTATGGTAGTGTTCTGGCATAGGTTGCATTCTGAAGGGGCAGCTAGGTGGTGCAGTGGATAAAGAGTCAGGAAGACCTGAGTTCAAACCTGGCCTCGAACACTTACTAGCTCTGAGACCCTGTTGGCCTCAGTTTCTTTATCTGTAAAATTAGCTGGAGAAGAAAATAGGAAACTACTCCAATATGTTTGTCAAGAAAACCCCAAATGGGGTCTCAGAGAGTTGGATACATCTGAAAATGACACAATAAAAGTATTTTCTGAAATCAAAATCCTATTTTACTTGGGACCTGAGGTGTGTCATAAACACCACTCTAGTGAGTGCACGGAACACAGAGGTCTTGCAGGGATCCTGTGGACCAAGAGGATTTTTAAGGACGTCTAGTCACTCTTTCCTCTCTTTGACCTCCTCCTGCACTTCCAGTAAGAGAAGGGAAGGGAAAGGCGCCTGCTATGTTCTGATCACCGATCCAGCGGCTGCTGTTGTTTAATCCTTCTACTCACGTCCAACTCTTCATGACCCTCTTTGAGGTTTGCTAGGCAGACATTGGAGGGGTTTGCCATTTCTTTCTCTACTTTACAGATGAGGAAACCAGACAGAAAGGGTTAAGTGACTTACCCAGAGTCACACAGCTGGTTGGGGCCTGATGTCAGATTTGTGCTCAGGTCTTCCTGACTCTGGCCCCAGGGCTCTAACCATTGTGCCACCTGGTTGCCTTATTATCTCACTAGATCCTCATAATTATCCTTGAAGGTAAATGCTACTACTATTCCCATTTCACAGTTGAGGAAACTGAGACAAACAGGTAAAATGACCTGCTGGGGTCATAGAGCTAACAAGTGTCTGAGACTGGATTTGAACTCAGGTCTTCCTGGCTCTGTGCTCTATCTTCTATGCTATCTAGCTAGAAGAGCTGGAAGGACAATGATAGTTACTATTAAGGGACATTTCCTTGAAAAGGACGCTGGACTGAGGGGGAAAAAAAAGATACGGACAGACTAGCAATGGTTAAAACAATAGGCCTTTATGGTACCATATTTTAAGTCGCAGGGGGGCAGTTTTAAAGCTTATTTTGACACCCTTGAAATAAAGGATAAGGTAATGAAGAATACATCAGGGAAGGTGTATTGGCAATTGAGATGGGCCCTTAGCACTTATTCAACCAAGTGCCCTTGAAGAGTTTTGGCCTTTGTCTCCTTGATTAAATTAGGTAACTAAGGTGGGGCTCCAGGTGGGGCCCATGAAGGGAGGTCTGATTATATCTTGGCTCCCAAGTAGGCCCCAAACCCCTAGCTATTAGGTGCTAAGTCAATGTGGGCGCGAAGCCCTCAAGGTCCTGGGGGAGGTGCTAACTCCAGAGCCAATAGTAAGAGCTTGAGTTCTGGTGGCTCAGATGATGTTTGATGACGGATAAAGAGTGCATAAAAAGGGAAGACAGAGCTATTTGCTCAGGGCTCTCACTCTTGCCAGTGTGTTGATGTGGAAATTCTGGGCAGCTGTAGAAAAGAGCCCTCCAGCTTGTGAACTCGGATGTTAGGACTTTGTTAAACTCTGGTAACTATGCATTGAGATTTGAATCAGACAAGGTCTGTCTGTGGATGTTTGTAATTTGTTTGTCTTTGCTCTGAAGCTCAGGGTGCTGGCTTTCCCCCCTGAGCTGAGTGAATGATATTTGTATGTTGGATTAAAGGAAGATTGTTCACCTTAACGTTGCTTTCCTTGGTAAAGCAGATCAAAAGGACCTGGGCTTGCAGCTGTGGTTTTACACCTCCATAGCAGCTGCTAGCTGGATTGTTTTAACAGAAGGACACTAGAAGTTTGGGTGAAAAGGGTTTTGGGGTATGGCAAGAGGAAGAAAGAGAGGGAGGGGGTCCACAAAATTCCCTTGAAAAGCTGTCTTCAGGACTCACTCAGGTTCTACCCATCCTTCATCACTCCTGCCAATTAATGTCTGGGATGCCTACTGTGTCTCCCCCACACCAGACCAGTTCAACCATGCCAGCCGAAGTCTATGAGTTTTACAGAAAAAAGTAGGTTCTAGTTGAAGAGTGTCAGATTGGTTTCCCATCTCTGATGTTACAAAGGGGGGGATATTTTCGGGATTTTCTAGGAGAGGCATCAGCTTTATTCAGTAAGCATGAGTGTATTCAGGTTCCCAGCATAGCATATAGAAGTCAATAGAAAAGGCCAGGGGGAGGTGGCATGTCTAAAGCAGAAGCAACCGGTCATAATCAAGCCTCATTAATCTCAGACCCCACAGAGAGCAAACAAACACAAAATCACAGAGGTTTTTTTGCACTACTACCAGTTCTTAAATTGGTTCTGAAGGCAATTCCAAAACAGGCTGCAGAATAGGTTTCAGGAAAAAAATATCATTGGAATAAGACTATGGCCTTTCAAGGTGACTCCCTTGAAGAATATTTATTTGGATGTCTTCCTATGTGTTTAAAAAGTCAGGGTCAGTATTTTCAGTTATAAATGGTCTAAATGTGAATACACAGTCGTGTGTGTGTGTGTGTGTGTGTACGTGTGTACACACTATTCCCTTCTCAGGGCAGGAGGATGAAGAACTCAAACACACAAAATTGAAAGTAATGTAAAATGAGAAAATGTTCTAAAGCAAAAGAGAAAAACCACCGACTCAGAGTAAAACTCATACAGACCAGCAGTGGCCAGTAATAGATCTGGGATTATCTCAAAACCCAAAGAAAAGTAAAAAGAAATCTGCTCAACCTTCATGGACTCAAGTTCAGAACAAGTTTAGGTAAGGGATACTGACAACTAGCAATAGTGCGATATAAATGAGGAATATGAATTTAAACTTACAAAAGTTGCCACCTTTTTTTCTTCATCAGCTCAGCTCTCCTAATGCTTTCTATGATATCCTAAGGTATTATTGCTTTAAATGGTGCATGGAGAAAGACCAAATGGAATTGCTTCTTTGTGCTATACCTGAATTTAACTTCTGGACAAGTTTTTCAAGATTTTATATTTGGATTTTCAAAAGTCATACCTTAGTGTTCAGGGGATGGAACGGAGAAGATAAGAAGGAACTGAGACTATACACATTCTGTATTTTATAGAGGACAGAAACAAGGAGTTGGGGGGGTAGACCTCAGAAAGATGAGTTTTTATTCCATTGCTTCAAGGTTTCATAATCTCATCTACATAAGGACACCTTCCACTGGCATGAATGGTAACCCCTTCGTATATCGTACCTCTTTGGATAACTCTATATTAGCTCTGGGGCATCCTGATTCCCACTCTCACAGATGAGTGTCATAACCAAAAGCAGTGTTCCATTTTTCCTCAGCATGCTAATAGTACCCCAGCCCCAAGGAGTCAGGGTGTATTTCTCTAATACCATTAGCATGGGCCTTCACAGCTGTGCTTTCCCCTAAGCTTATCAGGTAACAATCAATTTCATTGTCCAGCCTTAAGAAGCTTTAGAAAGGGATGTTTACTAAGGTTATAAAGTCATAACAGTTGGTACATAACAACCCTCTAAAAGTTTGTGACACACTCTCCCACAAGTATATACAGAGTCAATGGGAAAAAATGAGATAAAGCTTAGAGAATACATGTGGCAAAGGAGTGATACACAGCTCCTAGCTGCAGGGAAGGAAGAAAGGAAGGAGAGAGGGAAGGAACAAAGAAAGGAGAGAAGAAAGAATGGAGAAAGGGAGAAGGGAATGGAGGGAGGGAAGGAAGGAGGGAAAAAGGAAGGGAAGGGGGAAGGAAGAGAGGGAGGGAAAGAAAGAAGGGAAGGAGGGAGGGAGGAACATTATCAGATGGTCAACTTTATGATGATAAGCCTCTCTACATTTAGCTAGGCTGATCCTTAGATGATAGACCTCCAGATTATGGCTGGACCTCTACTCAAAAGTCATTCCAAATTGGTAGAATCTTGCTAAGATAACATTCTTCTGTCACAGCATTCAAGAACCCACATTTATGGAAACAACACAATGAAGAATTAAAGAAGGCATTTTCAGAATGAAGAAGTAATCTCATTTTGTCTCTCAAGTCAATTTTGCCCCTTTTTCCAGGTCATACTTTACATCAGGAATTTATGCTGGTTTACCATTCAGGATCTCTATTCCTGATGGTCCCAATGCTTCTGTAGTAGCACTGAAAAACACCTTCTTCCTGTGCAGGGTGGCACATTCCTTAAGCCCTGCTTACTTAGGAGGCTGGGGCCAATAGGTCTTTTGGCTCTAGCATTCTGAGCAGCTGTAGGCTAACCTAATTGGGTTTTTGCACTCAAATGAAAGGAAGAAAATCAGGCTGGATACGAAGGAGCAAACTGCCCCAGGTCAGAAATGGAGCAGGTGAACCTCTTATACCGATCACTAGTGGGACTAGTGGGATTGGGCCATGTATTAATCAACAAGCATTTATTAAGGATCCATGATGAACCAGGCACTCTTCTAAGCACTAAGAATAAAAAAAAAACCAAAAGTGAAAGTCTCTATTTTTGAGAAGCTTGCAATTTAGGTGGGGAGAGAGAGAGAGGAGATAGCTGATAGATAGATACAATAGATATGATAGATGATATGGATATTCATATACATATATGTGTATATGCATGTATATACAGAATGGATAGAACAGAAAATAAAATATTAAGACTCAAATCTTTTAGATGGTCTATTAAGCTATAATTTAATTGTTGGCATCCTAAATAAGACCTTTATCCAACACCCCAATAGGTAATATACCAATAGGTAAGGAACTGAACCATACTCCTATTGTCAGTGTTCCTCTCTGTGAAACCAGAACACTTAAAGAAGTTAGAGTTAATTGGAAGGATGATTCACAGGGTCTCCTTGGAGAGGTGAATCAAGAAATTTAAAGATTTAGTTTTGTCATGCAAAAGCATGACAAAAACATCATTTCATGAGACATGTGGCCATCTTGATGAGCATAAGCAAAAATACCACCATAAAGATAATTACAACTTTTGTGCCAACATCTGTTGCAGAGGATAAAGAAATAGATGTCTTACTGAGAATTTGGCAAGATCCTCAAAATCAAGGGAACATATACCTAGATACTCCATAATTTCAGGGCAAAGGACACAAAAACATGTTAGAAAATGTGGTTTGGAATCAAGAAATGAAAGACACCAATGGTTGATATGCTAAGTAGGAACAAATTACTTCATATTTTGAAGGTGAGGCTGACCCAAGAGGATAAGATGTTCTCTGAAATGAAATTCTGAAGACATAAGCAGAAATTGTTGCAGTAAGGGAGAAAAGAAGGAACTTCCTATATAGACCAAAGTAAACATGCAGAGAAACCCACTGAAAAGCTCAAATTTTAAAAAGGCATATGTAATGACAGATCACTGCTAGCTCAGAGGGCTGAGGATGTCTTCTCTCTAAGGACCCCCTACCTCTGGTCTCATGCATTGACTAAGTTCAGTCCTAGAGGAGCCTGGCCTCCAAAGAGATGGACTGGGCTCTGTCTCATTCTCTGGCTCTTTATGCCTCTACCCTGGAGGCCTAGAGGGAAAACAAAATCTAGGTTTGGCTCAAGGAGGAGAAGATTGTATTAAAGAGTATTAGCCACTGAAATGGGTAAAGCCACTCAGTAGACTTTAAAAGGCAACTCCAATGGCTTTGCATTACCTCTAGGATGAAAAAATAAAGTCCTCTGGCATTTAAACTCCTAATACCCTGGTTCCTTTCTACATTCCCAATCTTCTTACACTTTAGTCTCCTCTGTGTACTCTATGATCTAGGCACTGGCTTACTTGTTTTTCCCTCACACAGCTCTCCATTTCTCACACTGGCACCTTGGCACTGACTTTCTCCCATGCCTGGAAGGAAATCCCTCCTCACTTTCACCTCAGTTTTGCTAGCTTTCTTTAAGACCCAGTGTAAATCCTTTCTTAGGAAGCCTGTTCCAGTGCCGGTGCCTTCTCCTATCAGATTACTTTTCATCCACTCTGTATAGAACTTGTATATGCCTAGTGATATTTTATGTTTTTCTCCCTGCTAATATGTGTGTTCCTTGAGAACAAGAACTGTAGGAACTGTTTTTGGCTTCT
The DNA here is from genome assembly GCF_011100635.1 of Trichosurus vulpecula. NCBI lineage: Eukaryota > Metazoa > Chordata > Mammalia > Diprotodontia > Phalangeridae > Trichosurus > Trichosurus vulpecula. Next base: position 121,113,401 of record NC_050580.1, on the reverse strand, counting down.
TTACATCCCTAGCATTTGGCACAGTGCCTGGCACAGAGGGAGCATTTAATAAATGCTTGTTGACTAACTGAAATACCACAGCATCTAGAGCAAGAATTCTTAATCTGATATCCATGAACTTAAAAAACATATTTTGATAACTATGTTACAATATGTTTACTTTATAATCCTATATATTTTATGCATTTAAAACGTTATTCTGAGAAGGAATTCATAGGTGTCACCAAATTGCCAAAGGGATCCATGACATACAAAAGAAGGCCTATGAGCCCCTGATCTATGAGACACCCCTTTTCAACTTGGATTCTGTGCTAGAACACATCCAATAATAGTGCAAAGGGGAAGTAGTAAGCATTAAAATCCAAGCATACTTTTTCATCAACAACAAGGAGAGACTGTAGACATGGTATGCTTTGATTTCAGTAAAGCAACTGAAAAAGTATCTCATGGCATGCGTGTGGATAATTTGGAAATAGATTAGCTAAATAATAGTTCACTCTTATAGGTTTGCAATTTATTGAATAATTTTACCCAAAAGAAGTTTTTAATTGATCGCTATCAACTCGGAGTAGATTGACTCAGGAAACTATCCCTATTTTTTCAATATTTTTAATGATGACATGGTTGAAGGCATTGATGTCACACTTGTAAAGCTTTTAGATGATAAAAATTTGAAGATGTAACTAACATGTAAGATGATAGAGTACATATCCAAAAATATCTGTACTATTCTGATCAATGGGCTGAAACAAATAGGATGAAATTTCACGGAAAAGAGGACGCCATGGGATGGAGATACAAATATAAGTTAAAAACTAAAAAGTTTCAAGGCTTGAGTCTGTGTTTGACTTTGTCTTCTGACATAATAGCTATACAACTCCTCTGTATATTCTAGTCAATTCTCTAAGACTTTAAGTGACAGAGAAAATGATGATCTGTATTGGTACATAGAGTCTCCTCATCTACTAAGTTCTCTACATCAGTGAAATTACAGGTCTGGTCCCTATGCTGTACCCATGATAGAGATAAGTGTAAAGTCATATATTTTCATTTTTAACGATTAATTTTATAGATACAGAATGTAAGAGGCATGTTTAGACGATAGTTCTTATGAACAAGAACCAGAGGTGTTAATGAGCTATAACTTTTGTACAACTTGTCAGTGTGACATAGAAACCAAAAAAGCCAGTGTTAACCTAATGGAATTAGGAGGAGGGCTTGTCTGAATCCATTGTCTACCCCTAAAAAGATTCTGTACATCCTGATACCTTGATTATCTCTGAATTTCTCATTGAATTGCACAATCAATCCAATGTGGTATAGTTATACAATCTATCTAGTGTATGAGCCAGGTGTGAACAAGGCCCAGACCTCTGTCGAATCAAAAGTATAAGCTAGGTTCAAACACTGAAGTACAATAGAGATTGGCTAAGTGGCTAATAACACCCTATAGAGCTTGGATAAAAACAGTAAGCTAGTTTGGAATTAAGCATCTATGGAGGAGCAGCTTTAGACCAATCCCTGGGTGACAATTACTTGGGAATTGGGGGAGAAGAGAGTACCCATGTCTTCTTCCCTTCCCCTCACCATTGACCTGAAGATTTATATCTTCTCATGCACAATGATAAGAACATTTGCACTGAGAGCTGAAAGATATATTGAAAATAAACCAAATACTCTGAGCAAAAATAGCTTAAGGAATTTATAGGGAACCCTTAGAGGAACTTCAGGAGAATCCCCTTTAGGAGATAAAAAGTCTTCTAGCAACCAGTCAGTCAACAAACATTAACTTACCAGGAGGTATGAACTACCCCTTTGCTATATATGCTCTAAGCTTGACCCTGCTTTCCCCTGAACTCTGTATGTATATGTGGAGGAGTCTTCTTCAAATCTGGGGGATGGATGTGATGTTTTGTATGAATTCTTCTCACTATACCATCTTAGTAAATATCCATTTCTAAAAGCTAATTTAGTCTGTCTAAATAATTGATACCAATTGCTAATTAATGGTGGAGCAAACCAATGGAGGCTCATGAGTGAGTCGAGAAAACCCTCCACCCTCCAAAATGAAAAACCTTCAGAATTATTCCTATGTTTACCTCAAGGGAAGAAGTAACGCTCTGCCTTCTGGCGATCCAATCTGCTGTTACAAGTGGTTATGGGAGAGTAGCCCAGAGCCTATGCTTTACCACTCTATATTAATATTTGTTAATAGAGGTGTAATGTCCATGAAGAGCAAGGTAATAGTTCTACTATAGTGTGCCCTGATCAGCCACAACTAGAATACTCTTTGGGCAGCAAGGGGCCTGGAGTCAAGAGGACCTGAATTCAAATCTGACCTCAGATACTTACTAGCCATGTGACCCTGGACAAGTCACTTAACCCTGTTTTCCCCAGTTCTTCATATATAAAATGAGCTGGAGAAGAAAATGGGAAGGAACTCCAGTATCTCTGCCAAGAAAACCCCAAATGAGGAAGTGGAGAGTTAAACATGACTGAAAAACAATTTAACAACAACAGTCCTTATTCCAGGTCCTAAAGGCAGGAAGACTCATCTTCTTGAGTTCAAATCTGGCCTCAGAAACTTACTAACTGTGTGACTCTGGGTGATTCATTTAAACCCTGTTTACCTCAGTTTCCTCATCTGTAAAATGAGCTGGAAAAGGAAATAGCAAATCATTTCAGTATCTTTGCCAAGAAAACCCCAAATGGGGTCACAAAGAAGCTAAAATGACACAATGACATCAGCAGAGTACTCTTCTCAGTTCTGAGCATCCCATTTTAGGTAAGACATAGATGAATGACATCTGGAAGCATGTGGCCAAAAGGTAGATAAACTAGAGGATATGAAAAACAAGGATCAGGCTAATGAATTGGGTGATAATATCCAACCTGAAGAATCAAAGACTTACAGTGGTTGTGACACGATGGCTGTTAATCCGTACGTGAAGGATTATCGAGTGTAAGAGAAATTAGACACACTGCTTGTACCTACAGAGCAGAGCCAGGGTTTGCAGAGAGGCATGTTTAGACTACATGTAAAAATTATCTTTCTAATGATGAGAACTACCCCACAGTGGAATGGGTTGCTGCCAAAGGCATTGGGGGTTTTCATGTCACAACTGAACAAGTACATGCTGTATGTAGTACGGGAGGGATTCTTGTCCAAGTATAGTTTAGTCGCTATGACCTCTATAGGCCCTTCCAACCCTTATGTTCTAAGCTTCTGGGGCTCCTAGCATGACTATCTATCCTCTCTCCCTTTCCTATAGTTGGGGCCCCTAACGATGAGGTTCTTGCTAACAACAACTTCCATCTGAAGTGTGCCAGGATAACCACCGGTGACTTCCTCATCAGCAGTCAGCAGTAACTTCTCCCACCAGGAGTTTAAGCCCAGCACCTTCCCTCCTCAAAAAAAAAAAAACAAAATCCTCTCTTAACGGCTGGACAGCTCAGTGTTCCTCTCTTAGCAACTCTTCTTAGCAACAGCTAACAGCAGCATCTTTGTTGAGCTCTCCAGAGGTAGCTATGGTAGTACACAGTTCTTTCAAAGGATCTTGTTCAAAACCCTCTTGAGTTGCATTAGGGAAGTAAGCCAGAGAATAGTAAACAATATTGCCACACTTCTACCTAGTCTCCTCCCCTCCCCTCAATTTTTTTCTGCTTTTCCTTGGGATAGGAACCAGTTCTAATCATTCTGCCCAGGCTCAGGGTATGTCCTCCTACTCCCCAATGAGTATGACAGTTAGGTAGGGCAGTGTATAGAGTGCTGGGCCTGGAGTCAGGAAGACCTGAGTTTAAGTCCATCCTCAGAAACTTACTAGTCCTGTGACCTTGGGCAAGTCACTTAACCTCTGTTTCCTTCAGTTTCCTCAACTATAAAATGAGGAGAATAACACGGCCTACTCCACAGGGTAATGTCTGTGAAGCACTTAGCACTTTGCATTGGAACACCTTGGCTTGGGATTGGACACACTTCGGGTTGGGGAGAAGGAGATAAGAATTTGTATAGCACGGTGACTGGTGCAGAGCAGGCGCTATACAAATTCTTATCTCCTTCTCCCCAACCCGAAGTGGGTCCAATCCCAAGCCAAGGTGTTCCAATGTAAAGCCTATCCCTAAGTGGGTAGGTATAGTGATGGCAAAATAACAAAAGAAATAGGCATTTTGACTACTATAAATTAATTATACAGGACATATGAAAGGAGATGCTATCTGCATCCACAAGAAGAACTGATAAATAGGAGTATGTATGGAATAATTTTATATTTATATATATATGTATATATGTATGTGTGTGTGTGTGTTTGTGTATACACACATTTGTGTCTAATGGTAGCCATCTCTGAGAGGAGGGAATAGAGGGAAGAAAAAAGGAAAAAAAAATTTACATGATAACTTTATTATACATTTAAAAGAAACATCAAGCTGTACATAATAGATTTGCATTTTCACATGCGGTCATCTTTTTTATTATACTATGTTATGGAAATGCTTGTTTTTATTCCATAAATAAAAAATTAAAGAAATAAAGAATAAAACAACCTCAATGAACATTTTGAAAATTCGCAAGGGGGAGTAGGCTGAAGTTCAGAAGGACACACAGAAAAGCAAGACACTTTTGTTCCCACTCTGTTATATTTACCATAAACTAGTCTTTTTTCTAAAAGCAAATTACAGAAATTCACAGTTTCACACACAATCCTCCTTTCTGTTCTTCTATGCGTATTGAAATATTTAGAATTATTAAGTTCAGCACAGAAAAAAAGATTTAGTTTTTTAAAATTATCTGTCATTCCCTCCTGCCAATATTCAAAGTCAAGAGCTTTACTCACACTGGAGTTGCTCAATAAAACTTGCTTGCTAGTCTGACCAGGGGCAATTTATTTAACTTACTCTCTGAAACTAAGCTGTTGAAAAGTTGCTGATCTGCTTTGGAGGAAGGTGTTTCTCCCTGCGAGTTTCCTACCACAATGAGATTACACCTCTAGTTCAAAAGTAAAATAAATGAAGACATTTATTTGAAAGAAAACAATCAGAATACGAGATTCTCCCTCTACCTTTTCCCCCACTTTCTTCCTCCTGCGCCCACCAAACGTGGGCAGAACACCTTCTCTCCAGGCTTCAGGTTCCTTAAAGGAAGATATTAGATTAGTCCAGGGGTGGGGAACACTCCTGGATTAGTCCCTTCCAACTCTAATATTCCATGTCTATAATTTATTGTCTCATAGGTTTTTTTTGTCACCTGTGACTGGACTAAATTTCCATGTGAGGTGGCACAATGAACAGAGAGTAAGGAAAACCCGAATTCAAATTCAGCTCAGACTACTTGCTAGCTGTATGACCTTGGGCGAGTGATTTAACCTCTATTTGCCTCAGTTTCCTCATCAGTATAGTAGAAATAATAATATCCCCTACCTCCCAGGGTTGTCAGGTGGGTCAGGTGAGATAATATTTGTAAAATGCTTAGCACAAAGTCTGGCACGTAGTAGTACCCATGCTATTTTAGATATGTCCATGATGAACAGGGGCCAATTCCCCTCCAGCCACTCCGCTCAGCCCTCCATGTTTACTTCTACTCCTTCCAGTCATCCTTTGTTCTTCTCTCCCTGTATCACAGGGCTTTAATGGTGGATTCTTTCTGTGTCATCACTTTACGGAACCATTTTGTTCACAGATCTGGTTCCTAAATCAGACGAAGCAGCTCTGAATCCTGGGAAGCCCGAAAATGGGAAGGACTCTCGTTCAAGTAAATAACGCAATGATGAATTGAGGCTGCTAGGAAGGTAACAGCTTTACAAGGCAGTAAATAGAAACTTACAAAGATTTAAAAATTGGCAAGTATTTCAGAAAGACAGAAAGACCTCTCAACCTCAAAGTGAATATAATAGATAGTTGTAAGAAATGAGAAGTCAAGAAAGTTGGGTTTTATGGAGCATATATTAAATTGCCTACATTTGTTTGGTGAGAGCAGGCTCTGTCTTCATTTTATTCATCAAGAAAAATGCCAATTTATCTACAGGACTTGTGATACACTGGAAATAGCCCTGGACAAATAGTCAAGAAATGCAGGAAAGGAAATACAAGAGAGGCCTAGCCTTATTGCTAGCTGTGTGACGTTGACCAAGGAATTTCGCCTCTATGGCCTTCTCTTTTCTCATGCTAAAAATAAGAGGGTCGAGCTATATGATCTCTAAGTCCCTTTAACCTCTGACTCACTAGTAAAATTTACTTACTAGTAAATTTACATACTACAAATTTACTTACTAGTAAATTTGGAAAGTTTTTGATTCCTCAATGACACTGATGAAAGGATTTGGGGGGAGGGGGGTTAGTCACTCGCCAAACCATATGGTAACTAATATAGTCCAACCCTTGTATCAGGGGTCCTTTTGGCTAACAAGGCCCAGGTTATGTTTTGGTGGTATCTCATGGGAGCCAGAGTTTCTATCAAAAAAACTTGTGAAAAATTCTTCTCCAGGTTTTCCAGAAGGTCAATAGCAACTCTATATTTGCAACCCAGCTGGACACATTGTATAATAAGAAAGTTTTAATGAAAAGAACCAGTGAACCATATGTATTCTGCAATAAGTTATGTATTAACCCAAATGTCCTTCCATGAAATTTATTGTCCTATGCCATATTACTATCAGGATGAGAATTCACAGATGGGTCTTTCATGATCAACCACACTCTCATAGTTGGTTCCACTGTCCTTGACCAGATACTGCCAGTATCCTTCCTCAATTATTTTCTGTAAAAATCATAGGATTGTAAGTGTGAGGCTGGATGAGACCTCAGAAGTCATCTAGTCCACCTCCCGGTCATTTTACAGATGAAGAAAACTAAGGACTAGAGAGGTAAAAAGACCCGCCCAAAGCCACAATTGTAGTAAATGATAGAATGTGCCTTTAAATCCAGGCCAATTGACTCCCAAGCCATCATACTTTCCACTATATCGTTTTTCCTTTCTAAGTCTGTCCGGTAGTTTTAAATTCTGCCTAGAACAATCTGTGGCTTTGGCATGAGGTACAAAACTTGGAATTTCCCCTTTGTCTGTTTATTCCCTGGTCTCTGCTTATATGGAGGGAATCACTAGTAGTAAAGAACCATCAAGAATGGACTGTCTTTTCCATATAGTGACCTCCATTCCTACCTCACATACCCAGCTACCAAACTGTGGGACTCCTCACTTCTAGAACTTGTTTCTGGTCTTTCTGTGACCAGAGTAGTCATGGATTCTAACACAGCTGGGGTGATCTGTGCTTTGTCACAGACCCAGGGGCATATCCAAACCTACTTGGAAGATGAGTTGCCCTTCCCCCAAAGGACCACACTCTTGCTCCATAGAGGCCACCAAACCAGTTCTTTCTCATGAGACACAGAAGTATCTTATATAAATGTCCAGGAGGAAACAGAGAGACCCTGGCACCCATCATAGGCTATTACATAAAGACCAAACTAGAGGACAAATTTGGAAAGTCTGTCAGTCAGTCATTAAGTATTTATTAAGTGCCTGCTTGTTCAGTTATATCCTATTCTTCATGACCTCATTTGGGGTTTTCTTGGAGTCATTTGCAATTTCCTTCTCCAGCTCGTTTTACAGATTAGGAAACTGAGGCAAACAGGGTTAAGTGCCTTGTCCAGGGTCACACAGTAAGTATCTAGAACAGATTTGAACTCAGGAGGATGAGTCATCTTGACTCCAGGCTCTATATCCGGCACCACCTATCTGCTCTTATTAAGTGCCCACTATGTGCCAAATGCTATGTTAAGCACAGAAGAGACATAAAAAAGCTAACAATAGTCCCTGCCCTCAAGGACCCTGCAGTCTATGGGAGAGATAAGAAGGAAGGAAATATGTACAGATGACCTACATATAGGATAAATGGGAAATAATTAACCTAGAAAAGACACCAGTACTAAGAAGGATTAGGAAAGGCTTCCTGTAGAAGGTGGAATTTTAGCTGGGACTTGAAGGAAGCCAGGAGGCAGAGACGAGGCCCTTTCTGCAATTTAAACCCTTAGAGAACTGTGTGAGACAGAGCTACTAAAGTGTTAGGACCCTGATTTAAACCTGTGTCTTCCTGAGTCTAAGTTCAACCTTTTATTTAAGATACCACATAGCCAGGCATGCCAGGTGTTTAATGAAAATCATGTTGTGGCAAGATGATTATCTGTTCCCTTGATCTGTTAGATCAAGCATTACGGATGGCCAGTCTTCATAATTCAAGTCAAAACATTTATTTCTTCCTAAATTATGTGGATAATGAGTGCAAAAGTAAGAGTGCAGAGACTAAATAATCAGAGCTGTGAAAGTGTGAATCAAATACTTTGGCCTTTCTTTTCCAGTTCTTGGAATTGCGATTGTTTTCTCTGTTTCTTAAATTAGAATTTTGACATTTTGGGTGACTTTACATCATAATTATATTCATAATTTAACCTTGTAAATAAGTGTGAAAATTAAATTAACCACACCACATAGTTAACTACCATTTCTTTCTTCCCTATTTTCCCTCCAGAGATATACACGAAAGATTGTGTAGCTTTCAATTCGATCAAAAAAAATGTTAATTTGTAAGTGATTATTTACAATGTCACCAATTCAGTGAAATAAAGTGTATGAAAATGGTTTGATAAGCATAAAATGCTTTGTAAATCTAAAATGTAATTATTGTTGTCTTCAAAAATCCTGTTGCTATATTCATTTTAGGGCTAGTTACATAGTGAAAAGAGAAAGTCCTAGGCATTAAACCAGAAGACCTGAACCTAAGCCTAACTGACACTTGCTTTGTAAACCTGGGCAAGTCATAGCCTCATCTTTAAAACGGGAAGAAGAATACTTCCATTACCTACCTGTCAAGGTCATAGAAACTAAGGACAAAGAGGTAAAATGACCTCCCCAAAGCCATAATTGTAGTAAATGAAAGCATCTACCTTTAAATCCAGGCTGATGGACTCCCAAGCCATCACACTTTCCACTATATTGTGTTTTTCCTTTCTAAGCCTGCCCAATGGTTTTAAATTCTGCTTTAAACAATCTGTGGTTTGGGCATGAGGTACAAAACCATGTAGGAGTGATGACCTGGGGTGTAGTATTTTGGTTTGGACGTGGTGAATGGAGCCATAGGGGAATAAACTGACACATCATTTCCACTGACAATGGCAATGTTCATTTGATTATGTTTTCAGGATTGAAAGGAAAAAACAGCAGAGAGCATCAAGGTAGACGGTAAGACAAGGAAGTAGTAAGGGAGTAAAATGAATGGAGCTAGCCTGGACAGGATTTTCAGAAATGCTAAATCCCCTAGGGACTAGTCTTTGGTCCTGGTGGCCTGACTAGTAAAATGGTTAATAAATGCTTGTTGAATTAAAATTAATTTACTTGAAGTGTGATAGTACCTGACTGTGCTTGTTTCATTCAGATACATAAACTAACACACTTATGCATATATTAAATAATAACATATAGCACCTTATAAATATTATGTCATTATCTGCTCCTAAAAAGAAACATCAAATTACCCTATGAAGTAGGCATGGTGGATATTATCCCCATTTTACTTAAGGGGAAACTGAGTCCCAGAGAGTTTAAAAGACTTGGCCAACATCATACAATAAATAAATGGCAGTCCTGGGACCTCTATTGACATCTTTGACTTCCAAGATCACTATTCTTTCTACTATACCATTTGTCCCAATCTGTGGACCATGGAGCCTGAAAAAAAAATCTGAATTTATTACAAAGATCCATAAGTCATAAAACAGTACCTGCCTTCTCATTAGATGACGCAGAATAAAGAAATAAACATACCTCCTGTAGCCTGAATGTCTTACACAAATACTGTATCGCTCTTTTCCAAACGTGTGCAAAAGTTGTTCGTGATTCCTACAGGCATTAGGGCTTCAAACCTCCCCCTCAGTCATTTTGTATATTTTGTATTTATTTGTTGGTTCACTACATACTGTTTTCTCTAAGAACTTTAATATAATCTTCTTGATGGCAGGAATCATTTCATCTTTATCTTTGTATTATTCCTAGCACCTAGCAAAGAGCCTAACATATTGTAGGAAATAAATCCTTGTTGAGTTGAATTATGATTCGTAAAATACTAATTCATTGAAAGGCATTATAGAATCCCTACAAGCTTTTTTTCATCGTGGATTTTCTCAGCATGGTACAACCACTAACATGTGGGGGCCTATGACACTTTTTTTTTTCATATTAGAAAGGAGTCATTGTTGTGTCACATGGCCTCTCATTGCTTTACTTTAATGTAGGCAAACCTAATATTTATAAAGATCAATATTAATTTCTTTTTAAAAGATATATGGTGGTGATTTTTGCATTCTTAAAGGATTCTTCACCTTACAAAAAAGATGCACCCTGATGGTTCTCAAAATTACAAAGCTGCCCTATAGTATTTAAAATTTGACTTGAATTCTCCTGTTCCTCCTGTTCCTCCTCCTCCTCCTCCGCCTCCTCCTCCTTTTTTATTTGATAACAAACATCTTTGCATAATTCAAAAGACTACTCACTGGACTCAGTTGTGTCTGATTCTTCATGATCCCCTTTGTGGTTTTCTTGGCAAAGACACTGGAGCAGTTTATCATTTCCTTCTCCAGCTCATTTTACAAATGAGGAAACTGAGGCAAACAGGGTGAAGTGACTTGCTCAGGGTCACATGGCTAGTAAATGTCTGAGGCCAGATTTGAACCCATAAAGACGAGTCTTCTTAACTACAGCCTGGCACTCTATACACTGCACCACCTAGCTGCCCTGTAATCAGGAGGGCTAGGTTCACATTCCGTCCTCTGATGCTTACTACCTGTATGGCCATGAGCAAGTCACTTATACTTCCTGGGCCTCAGTTTCCTCATCTGTAAAATAGATGCCCCTGAGTTCCCTTCCAGCTCTAACTCTATGATCTTATCATCTATTTTGTATGAGGTCCGAGGAGGGCATCTGTTATATAAAATAAAGGTACAATTACATTCTTTTAGATCATTGGGTCTTTCTTGGAGAACTAGAAAGGATCTTCAATGCTATCTAGTTCAAACCACCATTTTATAGATTAGGAAACTGAGGCCCAGTGAAATTAAACTATTTAAAAGACAGAAAAGCAATACTCATCGGAGGTGGGATTTGAACTCTGTCTCTCTGACTCCAAGCCAATATTCTAATCCTCCATACTGCATGATGACACTTGCTTTAATATCTCATAGATTAATGACATTACAGATTGAAAGTTTCATCACATCAACATTATCATCACATAACATTCCTTATAGTGGAAGTGAAGGTCATATGTTTCATAGTCCTCTGACCTTCCATACATCTGTTTGCCTTCAACCTTCTTAGCATGAAATAAATTTTCTATAATAGATCTTTACCACATGCTAATCATACAATACAAAAAAAAATTAAAACTGCTTTCTTCAGAGAATAACTAAGCTGAGAACGTCAGGTTCTGTTTTTACGATAAAGTGCAGACTTCCAACTAAAAGCCAAATTATTTCAAAAGGCTGAATGGGACATTACTTTAAAAAGAATTCCAGCTGGTTAAATTTAGGAGGTTGGGGTGGGGAGCCCAATCTAAAATATGCACTAAGGCTGATGCATATTTATTTGATTGTGAATGAAATTTTTTTCATTTGTTTTAAGCTGATGATTTTCCATATTTCCCACTGAAATACTCAAACAAGTGAAAATTTACATTTGGGCATCTAATAATACATTATATTTATATACTATTTTGTGGTCACAAAGTGCTTTACATATAGAGCATTATCTCAAATTTTCTTCACTATGACCTTGTGAGATAATCCTGGAAGACAGTATTAATCTGCATTTTTACAGATAAAGAAACTGAGCCTCCAAGATTAAATGACATCCCCCACCAACACCACCATCAAATCCCACAATGACTGAGCGGCAGACAGAGCCAGGCCATCTGACTCTGTGTCCTTTGCTCTTTTCCATCTCTTGATGATGCAGACCCTTTGTTGACATAGTTGAAAATTTAATTCACTTGGCACATTTTGGGGACAGAATATTCAAGGAAAGATGATCTTTTTGAAAATGTTTTCTCTCTTCCAGTATCACCCTGTTACAATTAGAATCGAAGAATCTTAAAATATAAGAGATGGAAGGAACTTCAGAGGCCAACTCATCAAACCCCATCAGAAATATGAATTCTCACTACAACATCCCTGATAAGTAGGCAAGCAGCCTCTGTTTGAATACTCTCTATGAAAGGGAAATCAACCAAAGAAACTCATTCCATTTTTAGACAACTTCAATTATTAGAAAGTTCTTTCTCAGAGAGACAGAGACAGAAAGAAAGAAGGAGGGGAGGAGATACAGAGAGAGAGGGGGAAAGAAAGAAAGAAAGAAAGAGAGAGAGAGAGAGAGAATCTTGCGCCTCCCTGCACCATCCACCCCATTGTTCTGCATTCCTGGGCTAACCAGGGAAGGTTATGTTTTTAAAGCTCTTCATAATCTGGCCCATTTCTACTCCTCCCATCTCCTAAGCTATTTAGTTCTTACTAAGTTCAAGCACTATGCTAAGAACGAAAATGCACGAAGGGTAACTGAAAAGCGGGGGGGGGGGGTGGGAAATGGAGGATAGAGAAAGTACACAGAGAGGTGGTCTGGATTGTCATGGACTGGTCTGTTTGAAAAAAGCATGATGGTTGGCACGGGTATTTCTTCAAATGGAGGTGTGCCTACCCACTGATGAACTAAACGCATTAATGAATTTATGCTAAGTTTTAATGGGTAAAGATCAAGCTTAACGTAAAATATGGCTTTTAATGACTTAATCCAAGGAATGACAAGGCAGGAGTTGCAGACTTTCTAACAGCCGGTAATCAGCAATCAGCAACTTTCATATTCCTCTATGACATCCAGTAGGTACCCATCTATGTGTACAGCCAGACCTGACACTCCTGATGGCAGCAGCAAATCTTGGTTTCTAATTAGAGCTGTCTAACCCTAAAAGCACATGTTATGTGAGGTATGACATTCATTGGTGGAAGAGTTTGAGCAAAGACTGAATGGGAACTTGCTGGGGATATTGCAGAAGTGATTCCTCCTCTGAGTAGGAAGCTGAACTAGGTGACTTTTAAAGGCTCCTTCTAACTATAGGACTCTATGATTTAAATAAGAGGAGTAGTTCCAAGGGTATATGTATGGGGTGTTCAGGGCAGACTAGCACTTCTGGTGTGACAGCTTGTTGAACCCTTTCCAGGGCTGCTCGTCCTCCTTTGGTGACCACCTGTCACCTAACTCTCATCTGTGGCTCCAAGAAACCATAGCATGTGCAGCAGTCACATCCCAGGAAAACTGTCTCAACAGATGGGCTAAACAAGACTGAGAGTAACTGACAGGCCTCTTGGTGAGTTAGGGGCTGTTGACCCCACGCATGTGAAAACTTCCCTGGTGGAACGGGTGGATGTGAACGATTTGTTCCAACAGGCTATGAAGGTATGCAGAAAGGGGCACTTAGAGCTTGGTCATACATCAAAGACACCAAGTTCATCCACTACATCCTGGGCCATTTCCAGTCATCTTGACTCTTGTCCTGTCACTGGATTTTAATGACTCTGGAAGAGAGTGAGAAAGATGGCATTGCTCAACTCTGCCTCACTTAAATCCAATTTACGTATGAGTCAAAAGACAAAAGATCAAAAAAAAAAGTTCAAAGGGAGACAAGGAGTCCACCATAGAAGTATGTATAGAATGTTTTACATACACACACATGTGTATGTATGTTTATGTATATTTGTGTCTAATGATAGCCATCTCTACGGTGGGGAAGGAGTAGGGGAAGGAAGAAAAAAGGGAAAAAAGAAAGTTACATGATAATTTTATTGCATATTTAAAAGGAATAGCAAGTGGTACATAACAGATTTGCAGTTTCATGTACAACCACTTTTTTCTGTTATGGAAATGTTTGTTTTATTTCTTAAGTTTGGAAAAAATAAAATTAATAATAATAAACAAAATTAATAAATCAAATTTTAAAATAGTCATAGTGGGGTTATGGAAAAATGGTGGACTTTGAACCAAGATACAGTGTAGGTCCTGGTTCTGATAGATATTACATATACAATTTTGTGTAAGCCATTTAGCTTTACCCAGCCTCACATCCTCCTCTCTAAAATGGGGCCTCTTGTAGTTACCAGGGACTCCCTACTTCATGAGACAGTCCTATCCTCTATAGGGAAGCTCTAATGGTTAAGTAATATTTGCACTGCCTACTTTACAAGTGAGTGGTAAGAAAATCACTTTATAAAACATAAAGTGCCATATTAATTCAAGCCATTATTCTATTACTAGAAACCTCTTGCTGCTGAAAATGTACCAAGAGCCACAGATCGTCATTTCAAACCAACCTAGTTACTAATAATTTAATAAGCAAATGTAATGATGAGCTAAAAGGTTCTCGATAGCCCAGACATTCCCCTATATTGGCAATAAATAACAGGAGACACCTTTTCGTCTTAAAGACAGCATGGTATAGTGGCGAAAGCACTGGTTTCAGTCAGGGGAGTAGGTACAGACCTTATCTCTACTATTTACATCTGTGTGTGACTTCACTAAGTATCTCTGGACCTCAGTTTTCTAGTCAATAAAATTATGATCTGGAAATTCTCACCTATATCTAAATCCTATGAAAATCTGAAGATGGGGAAGGAGTGATATTTGTTCATGTCTTTGAAGAAGGGAGAAAAGGTTTAGGTTAAAACTGGGGCAAGGGGATATATTTGAAAGGGGTTTAGAAGTTTGGGAGAACGTTCTTCCAAAACATCAAGAGAGGAATGAGGAAAAGCAGAGTTAAGAGTTTAGGGAGAACACAGAAGTCCAATTTTATTTAATAACAAATTTTCTTCTGAGATGAAATGTCTGTTACTGAAGCACGTAAAATTTAGCTGCTCATCCCTTATGGCATTTCTGGGGCCTGGAAAGTAGGCCAGTCTTCCTTTAAGAATAAAAAAAACAGGCAAGTATTTCATTGATTTTATCACAAAAACGTGACAGTAGAGCAGTACAAAATGTTTTATAAATGAAGTACAGGCAGACAGTATTTTACCGATAAGCTTAAACTCCTTATTGTTACCAGATTTCATTCATGTATGCTGGAATTGTAATTAGTTAATAGCCCTGCAGCTAGGTGGCACAGTAGATAGAGCACCAGGCCTGGATTGAGAAAGACTTGCATTCAAATCCAGCCTCATGCAATTACTAGCCATGTGATCCTGGGCAAGTCATTTAGTCCTATTGGCCTCAGTTTCCTCATTTGTTCAATGAGCTGAAGGAAATGGCAAAACCATTCTAGTGTCTTTGCTAAGAAAATCCTACGGACAGCATGGTCAACGTGGTCATGAGGAGCTGGGCGTGACTAAATAATCAATGGTAAACCTGTACCTCTTTGTTAAAGGAATGGACTAGTTAATGATGCTGTTCTCAGATGTGACGGGTTGGAGGAGAAACATCCTGAGCCCCAACTCAGAGATTCAGAGGGACTGAGACTGAATCAAAATGTTGTTATTGCTAATAATATAACACTTCATGGTTCATAAAGCCTAATCTATACCTTGTCTCATTTGAGCCTCATAGCTCTGAAAGGTAATGTTCTGCCGGCATTGTTTTCCATTTTGCAGATGAGGAAACTGAGGCACAGAGAACTCTAATGACTTGCCCATGATCCTAGAGCTGGTAAGTCTTGGAGGTAGGATTAGAATTGACTTCTTTGGGGCAGCTAGGTAGTACAGTGAGTAGAGTACTGGCCCTGGAGTCAGGAGGACCTGAATTCAAATCCAGCCTCAGACACTTGACACACTTACTAGCTGTGTGACCTTGGGCAAGTCACTTAACCCCAATTGCCCTGCCTTCCTCCTCCAAAAACAAACAAACAAAAAAAAGAATTCATTTCTTCTTGATTCTAAATCCTACACTTTTCCCACCATATCACAATGTCTCTTGGTGCTAAGGAGCCATGAAAGAGACTGGCCAAACAGAAAATGATAAACTGACTGGCAATAAAGGAAAATAAGCCATGTTTGGGAGGTGTCTCAGGACAAATTAAGGAAAGGTCATTATAAAGTTTTCCTTTAGTACCTACATTTACAAAGCACTTTTTTTTTCTACTCACCATAGATTTATGAGAAAAATCCACCTTTTACATGGAATCCATGGCCCCAAAGGCTCTGAGTTTACAAAACAGGGCTCAACCTTGGGTTTTTTGGTTTGTTTGCTTACAAATAACTCTCTTTGGTTCATGCCTTCAACAAAGATTTTCACGGAGAATATCAGATTTTGAGTAATTTTCTCCATGGAAAAGGCCCTCAGTTCTCATGTAAATGCTCAGGCAAGCATAAGACTGACATTATTTAATAATGCAGAAAATTCAAAGTCAAAGAATTTACATCTGAACCCATAAGAAAACAAAACAACTGTTCTTATCTCTCCAGTGAGCCTCTGCCTTCCTCAGGGACCTATATTGTTATCCAGTTTGAAAGTACTATCCTAACAATGAGGTTCTCACAATGAGAAAGGATACACCATCCCTAGACTCTAGAGCAGGGCTTGGCAAATGATGGCCACAGACCAAACAACTACCTGTTTTTACATGGCCAGCAAGCTAAGAATAGTTGTTTTTTTTATATTTTCAAATAAAATTTTATTGTATTTTAAAATGTAAAACCATTTGTAGCTCACAGGCCACACAAAAATAGGTGGTGGGCAAGATTTGACCCTCAGGTCATAGTGATCAGAACTCTGCTGTAGAGAATAGAGCCCTCTTCCAGTAAGCCTCACTGCCCCTAGCTCTCTATAGTATTCTGAGTACTATCTATGGTAAAAGTACTTTCCAAAAGGAAAATATTTGAGATTACTAGATAGTCACCACTTTTTCTAGACCTGCATTATTCATAAAACTCATAATGAAGAGAAAGTCCTTTGTTTGTTCTTCTACATCAGTAGTGTCAAACTCAAACACAAATGGAAGTCACTAAACCATATATAAGGACCCCTGAGAGTACATGTTGACTTAGAAAGCCACATATTAATATTACCTATTTTTTATTTATTTTGTTAAGTATTTCTTAATTACGTTTTAATCTGATGTGGTTCACATTCGGGAGTATTGTGGGCTGCCTGCAGCCTGTGGGCTACATATTTGACACCTCTGTTCTACATCATGGCTCCATCTCTTGTTTCCCCTCACCTCCAACTGCTCCCTGTCCCCGGAGTTCCTTGCAATGCCACTGCCTTCATTTACTACCATTTCTGGAGCCATACAGTTCCCTAACTCATGAAGAGATTGTGGGCCATTGGGCAATGAAGCCTTTCATCCAGGAGAGTGAAGTCTATATATGTCCAACTGCCTCAGCTCTGGTTCGCTTTGTGTACGACTAAACATGGCTTAATTAGTAATCCTTAATGTGATGTCAATGGGCCAATGAGGGCCCAGGGCCAGCGGAGTCCATACCTTAATAAGGAAATAACCTTAAGAGGAAAGAACAAGAGATTTCCTTGTTAACAAGACATTAGGCTTGTCAAAGAGTTAATTGTATCAAGGGAAACTCACAGGATAGCCTTCTCCCTCCACCTGAAGATGAGGGAAAGAGAATCAGAAAAGTTAAATGATTTATTCAAGGTCATACAACAAAACCAAAACTAGAACCCCAATTAGACTCCTAGTCTACTGCTCTTTCCACAATATTCCATGGTGGATACAGATCTAAAGGAAAATAATGTGCTTACTTCATTTTATTTTTACTTCATCTCTTTTGTTCTTTGTGATAATGACAATAACACTGCTACAAATACAGCACTTTGCTATTTGCAAAGAGTTTTGCATACGTTACATGTCATGTGTTATTTACATTTGATCTTCACAACAACCCTATGAGATAGATGCTATTATTATGCCTAATTTACAGATGAGGAAACTGAGGTTGAGAGAAATTAAGTCATTTACCCAGGGGTTAAACTGCTAGCATCTGGGACAAGAGCTAAACCTTAGAAATAATTTTTAATCTAACCCCCTTATTTTACAGATGCGGTAACACGCCCAGAGAAGAATGTTGCCCCTTGTAAAACTAATTTATCTGACTTAACTATCTAATTTTCTAAGCTATTATCATATTGACCAAGTGTAGCAATCTGTTCATATCTAGTATCTAAAAGCACTTATTTTTTGCCTTCCTTTTTAGATATACTCAATCTTTTTTCAGTCATTCAACAAATGTTGATTAAGTATCTCTTATGTAAGTGAAGATTATTTTAGGTTTTTCTGCTTTTATCCCTCCCCTTCCTGATACCCCGGCACAATGGAACAATGAGATGTATTGGCAGCAACAGCCAAAAATGCCAGGCAGATTCACAAGATGCAACTGAGGTGAGTGGGGTGCGATAGGGGAGGGTTGGGCAGGTTAATGATACTTTGCCAAGCTAGGTTTGATGCCTTTTTGCTTTATTTGAGTGTAAACCCAACTTCTCTGGGAAGACATCTCAGACTAAGGCATTTGAAAAATGGATCCACTTAAACTTATCTACTCCTGAAAATGCAACAGTATCAGTCCCTAATTTCACAAGCCACTTGAAACCATCTAATGTTGGGGGCGGTGGGAGGCACAAGGCAGAATTGAGGAGGGGAAAAGGGAAGGGAACAAGCTTTCATATAGCTATGTGCCAGGCACTGCACTAAGGGCTTTAATAATATCCTATTTGATTCTCACAACAAGCCTGGGAAGTTGGTGCTATCATTCCGGGTGCTGCTCTGGTTGGGACTAACTACCTCCTAGAAGTTACATGTGCTCTCCTTTGTCTTAGAATCAGACCTGAAATAAGACCTGATTGCAGAGATCTCACCCTACTCTCATATTACAGGAAGAGGCATGCACATAATGGTTTCATCTCCATCATTAACAGTTTCTCTATCACTTTCTTTATTCTAGATAGTCAACAAAACAATAAGTCTCATCTAGTCTCACCTTGATACTATCCAGTATCATCTAGTAAAACCCTGATTTATAGGCATTGCTAATTTACAAAGTGTAAATGCTCACTCTGAAAATTTAACAATTGGCTTTGCCAAGTCAGTTCAAAGTAATGCCAGCACATCCCTGATTACAGGTCAGTTTTGTTATCAATATATAATGGGGATAGTTTCGAGAAGTATAAGTCATACTTTTTTCCCTTGGAATTCATAAATGAATCAAAGGAGCAGAGCATTATGTTCAAGCCTAAAGGAGAGAGGAAACTAAATAGGCTTAGTTTGAAGAATTTTATACTCTAGTTGAGAAAACAAAATTTCATGGGGAATTTTCTTAAAAGCATCAAGTACTTCAGAAGTAATATGTATATATTTAGCCCAAGGTCTTCTGGCTTGATCCCCTGAAAAATCTTCCTATGTTGAAGGTATTTTATGAGTTAGCAAATATTCAAATCTACAGCTTCTGATTCCCCCATCCAGTATTTCCCTTTTGCCACACCTACCCAGGTTACATAGTAATTCAAAGTAAAAGACATATAACTTAAACATAATATCAAAGTAAGTAAAAAGTAAAATTCTCCCATGGAAATAGGAATGTAATCTACCTTCAAAACCCATATCACCAGCAGGAGAGGGAAGATGCAATCCCATCCCATCCAATCCATACTCCTAAGATTTAACCTGAGATGGAATACCTTTTTGCCTTCAAAGTTGCACGCTTGCTGCTTTGCAATAGTGCTGCTAGTATCATTTGCTGCTGGGATGCTTTTTCTTCTTGGAGTCCTGTTTCTGTTGCCAACTCTTACTTCTTCACTGAGGTATTTTCATCTGCTGTTTCTTTCTGAAACTGTTATTGTTGGGCTGCTTCTTCCCTACAGAAAATATTTGCAATTCTTTTAGGAGTTCTTTTGCCTTTAGGTCAATATCTCCATCTTCTTTTTAGTTCTTCTATGAGTCAGGTCCCCATCTTTACCTAGCCAGCACAACAAAGAGTCCCTCAGGTTGTCTGTCTTTTTTGGCAACCTCTATCCTCTTCAGAGTGAGACCTTCCAGAAACACTTGATATTCTAGTTGTAGTGAATAAATTTCTTTCAAATTCTAGCATGCCCCTGGAAGCTAGTGCGAGAATCAGGTAAACATTCATAAAGCTTCACTTAGCAACATTATAATGGGGCAAGAGAATCTGGTGACCTTTGTCCTGCTTTCCTGATGCTACAACCAGATTTATGCCCTCCTTATATAATTAATAGATGCTACATTTAGCATAATATAGTATTATGTACTTAAATTTTATTGTTATATAAATTGTCAAGGCATCTCAAATCACTATGAGAAAAAGGAGTGTCGCAAAGTGTTAGCACTAAAATGTATCTTAGATTTCAGAGAGTCTTATCCCATTCCTCAGATGAAAAAACTGAGTCCTACATAGGGGAAGATCATGTAGCTGATAAGTGACTGGTCATGATTCAAATATATGTTACCTGGAGTCAAATCCAACAATCTTTTTAAAAACAAAACAAACAAAAAAACCAACTTTTTTAAATTTAAATTTATTTATTTAACATATTTAGTTTTCAGCATTGATTTTCACAATAGTTTGAATTACAAATTTTCTCCCCATTTCTACCCTCCCCCCCCACTCCAAGATGGCATATATTCTGGTTGCCCTGTTCCCCAGTCAGCCCTCCCCTCTATTACCCCTCTCCCCTCTCATCCCCTTTTCCCTTTGTTTCTTGTAGGGCAAGATAAATTTCTACACCCCATTGTCTGTGTGGAAGGGTTATACATAATGATACACATGTGGCCTAGGTTGAATTGCTTGACTTCTTAGGGTGGGTGGGTGGGAAGGGAAGAGGGGAGAGAATTTGGAACTCAAAGTTTTAAAAACAGATGTTCAAAAACAAAAAAGTTTTTGCATGCAACTTTTTTTAAAAAATACCATATTTTAATAGGATGCTATTAAAGTAGATAGTTAGCTTTTTAAAAATAGCATGAAAGACAGTATTATTCTTTGGAATTTCTATCTCGATACTTCATATCAAACACACTTGCCTACAGCCACCTGGTGGCAATAGCAACAACAGCAAAAACTAATATTAATTGTTAGAGAAAAACAGGGAAGTGGAACAAGTTAATTCCTCCCAGTTCACTTGAACCTCAACCCAGGGTTGTATCTGGGAACCATCAGCTAAAATCCTATGACAAGGACAGTCATTAATTTTCTTTGTCAAAAATCCATTAAACTACCTCAGCGACAATTTGAAAGCCAAATGCAAATGCTTGATTCTCAGAAATGAAATTGACTCAATTATGAAGAGGTATGGAAATGAGCAGGACAGAGGATGAGGTTTATTTTTAGCCACTGTAAAGATTTGATTTTAAGAAACAACCATTTTCATTTCAGAAAGACAGTTATCTAAACTTAACATTGAGACAATGGTCAATTTCTCTGAAATGGATCACAACTAGAAGAACTCTGTATTTGTTCATGATCTTGATACTGCACAGTTGCTTACAGGACATGATTTGAGAGACTCATAAAATGCCCTAAAATATCATCCCAGATCTCCTGCCACCGTGCCTGATTTCTTTCATTCCTTTCCTTAATATAATAATCACTCTTTTAGGTTGAGTGCAATAATTCCAGAAACTCTTTGTTAAAGTAATGTCAGAGGGATGTTAGAAAACAAGCCCTGATGCCCTAATACCCTAAGATGAACTAGTTCATCAAATTAATGACCTGTAGCCTATTAAGGCTATAAGGGAATGAGACACAATTTGGGGGCAGAAATGAAGGGATTTCTCTGCAAAAGAAGGTGCTTCCAAGGTCTGGGGCATCTGGAAAACTGGAAGTAGTATAGGGGCACCTAAGGAGAGAATAAAAGTAAGGAAGTAGGTGCTAAATGAAAGACTGATGGTCACCCAAAACAAACTGCCCATTCTACAAGTTTACTAAGCACAAAGCTGGTTCTGTCCAATGACCAAAGGGTTAATGTACCTCACAAAATGAAAAAGCATTTATTAAGTGCTTACCATGTGCCAGATAATTAAGTTCGGAAAATAGAAAACTCAGTCAACAAGCGTATACTGAGTGCTTACTATCAGGCCAGCTACGTGATAAGCATTTGTTGTTCAATCGTTTTCAGCCTTGTCTGACTCTTTGTGACCCCATTTGGGATTTTCTTGGCAAAAATGCTAGAGTGGTTTGCCATTGCCTTCTCCAGCTCATTTTTACAGATGAGGAACTGAGGCAAGCAGGGTTAAGTGACTTGCTCAGGGTTATATAGTTAGTAAATGTCTGAGGCCAAATTTGAATGAGTTCAAATGATGAGTCTTCCTGACTTCAGGCTGGGCACTTTATCTACTGTGCCACCTAACTGCCATGATAAGCACTGGGGATACAAAGGAAGTTTTTAAGAGAAAGGGAACTGTTTTTAAACCATTCTCAACCTCAAAGAATTTCCAGTATAATAAGGGAGAGAACACATAAGTAACTTGGTACCCACAAGAGTAGATGTAAGGCATGTGAAGAGAAGGCATTAGCAGCTGGGAGAACCAAGAAAGTAAGTCCTCCAGCAGAAGGTAGTATTTGAAGAAAGACAAAAAAAACTAAGAGGAAGAGAGGAAGGAGTACATGGGGCACCAACAGTGAGCATGGAGACAGAGAGCTGAACTGTTGTATTAAAGAATTTGCAATTAAGTCAGCAACATCTTAGAGTGTGTGGAGGACAGTAAAGTGTAAGAAGTCTGGAAAGGTAAAAAGAAGACAATCTATGAAGAGGTTTAAATTCTAGTCCCTGATATCAATGAAGTCCCATTCTAATTAGGTGGAGAAACATACACAGGAGAGGGCTACAAGGGTGATAGAAAGGCCCAATAGTCTTTAGAGTACCACAGCCACACAGGTGGCAAGGCCCACATGTCCTTAGGATGCAGCAGGAGCAGGGCAGGTGATAAGACCCAACGGTCCTTAGGTCATGAATTGGTTCATGTGGTTATATACTTATATAAGGAGACAGAGGTTTAGGGGTTAATCTCCCTACTATGAGTCTTATAAAGATAAAATTTCTATCCTATACCTATACACTGCTTCCTTAACACTGGAGAGTCAAAGAACACAATCCATCCTGGCTACCAGAAAATAGACAAAGACATGGTACCTGTGGGGAATTAGTAGTAAATTTAAATATGCTTTCTATACAATGTATTTCTGAGGAGCAGGTTTTGGTCACTAAAGAAACCTGGCTGAAGGTAGGATGAATTATTCAAGTAGTATAACAACAATGTTACTAGCAGCTACTGTGGGGGTGTAAGACCAACAACACCAGCACACAGGAGGGCTTCTAGCACAGGTTCTTTGATCTTCTTTTCTAAGGAAAGCAACTTTAAGGGGTTTGCAATCATACTTCAATCAAACATACATACATCATTCACTTAGTTCAGGGGGAAAAGCTAGCACCCTGAACTTCAGAGCAAATACAGAGACAATATAAACAGAGCAAACACACACAGTTATCAACAGACAGGCCTCTAGCTGTCTGACCAAAGAATTACATAGTTACCAGAGAGAGGCACCAGCATCTAGGTTTTCAAAGCCGGAGGAGGGCAGGGCTCCAGCGGCTACCCAGAGTCTCATCTCGTCAAATCACACAACACTCTTCCAGTGAGTGAGAGCCCCAAACAAAACGCTAACCTCTGAGTTTATATATCCTGTTCAGGGTCAAAGGGCATCACAACCATGTGACGCAAACCTATGTGAACTAGGCTTTCTTGTTTCTTAAGCAAGTCATCAGACTCCCAATTTAGTCAAAAAAACAAAGGCCAGACTCATCAAAGGCACTTGATTACATCAGTGCTCCAAAAGAGAAAACAATAAAAAAAAAAGTCGCACCTTAATTATCATAACAAGTAGTCAATGGTTTATAATTATGATTCCATAGTTTTACTATCTTTCATTTCGCAGGAAATATCAGACATGATCGTGAGAGAAAGAAAAGAAAAAAGAGTGGTAATATGTTAAACAGGGACACTGTGGTTATTTTTTATAAAAGCAAATGCAAAAGAGATTATGGGAATATATCTTAATCTTAGTAGTATTCTAGATTCTCAAAAAAGTTCTCAAGCGGTTCACTGAATTGGGGGTGGTCCTTCTCTCCTCACTTTTCTGAGTGAAGAAACCCTACCAACCTGCCACCTCTGGAACTGTTGGACTCTGCCTAGGCCTGCTTTGTAAACAGGGTGTCTTCCTCTATTCTTCATTCTGTTTCTCAGTTCCATCTTCCAGAAATTCCTAACTCCAGAAAGGTAAGCAGACATTAGGCATGCCTTCTACATCTGTATTTTCTAGCCTTCATTCACATACCCCAAAATGTTTCCCAATTTATGGCAGACCTGGGCCTGAAATATGCGGTCTTCCTCCCTTTCCCCTAGCCAAGTACATCTCTTCTCTGACTCTACTTATCCTTCCTAGACTAGGACCCTCCAACTCAAGCAGCCTAGCCCTAGCCTGTCAGATGAAGTCAGGATATTCCATCCTCTTCCCCCTTCTGCCTTCCTCCATGGAAACTGTGGATAACCCAGCAGCTCCTTCATTTCCATAACTCTCCTTCATAAGCACCAGCAAAGCACAGAGAATAGAGTGTTGGGCTTGAACATAAGGAGGAACTGAATTCAAATCCACCTACCACTTTGTAGCTATGCCACCCTAGACAAATAGTTTATCACCTCCCTAGGACTTATCAAACAGGTCATTTGTGGGTTGTGATCTCCCACATCAGGAGTTCACTATACTGCTGAAATAACCACGGATCCTTCAAGTAACTCCATGATGAGGACCCTAGAGTACCTGAGAAAGTAAATAGAAGTTCTCTGAAAGACTCTACCTAATGGAATACTCATCACCACAGCCTTCCACACTACCTAATCACCTTAAACCTGAATCCTCCAAAAGAAAAAAAAAACCCATGGCTAGGTGAGGCAAGTACAAGAAGGATACCCCTGCAAATTCCTCTATTTACATTCTCTATAAAACCTGAAAAGATTTCTAAGCACTTGCTGTCACATTGGGAATGGGACAACACAATAGCCATGGGATTCCCATGTTTGTGAAACCTCATCCTGCTTATTTGGAGAATATTTCCTTAAAGTATATTACCTGTTGTCTTAAAGACATGTAAGAAAGTATTTTCATATCCAGAATATGAATCATTCTCAGTGAGATGTGCTTACCGTCATCACAGTTTGAGTGGGGTTGTTTTATTGCATTCAGGATCAATTTGAATAATTAGGAGGTGGCAGGGGACAATGGATTGTGGTTTTTATAAAGTTATGAGGAGTGCGAACAAGGTGATTATGAGAAGACAACAAGGGTGGTAAGTGGCTCTGAAGCACCATTGACCTGTTCTGGTCATCTGTACTGTAGAACATTTTTTCCTGACATACATCTACTGCGCTAAATTTCTCTGGTTGCCAAGGGATTTGTGTGACAGCAAAAATTTCTGCTCCTACTTTTTTAGCCTAAGAAGTGTTTATTTACTTACAATTTTAAAAGGTTCCATGGTGTATTAGGAGGGCAGAGTTTATAATCTCAAAGAGGATCATAAACATGTCTGAAACGTTCGGAACCGCCGGATATAAGAAATTCTCAAAGTAGAAGGCAGAAGAATCAAAACATTTATTTAGGCTCCACAGTAACCAACCCATGAACCAGCAACCCCATTTTGATATATTGATCAAAAGCTTCCAGGCCCAATAAGTACGCCTTGAAAGAGTAACCAGGAGGCTACAGAGAAGCATGATTGCGTAAAGCAAAATCATGTTTCCCCCTCTATGGTAATAAGATTACCCACTGGACTGAAGTCTTTGTTCAGCTTCCTCCCGTAGGTCAGCTCTGCTACTGGCAGCTCCTGCTTCAGCTGTGGCTGTGGCTGTAACTGTAGCTGTAACTGTCGCTGTAACTGTCGCTGTAACTGTCGCTGTAACTGTCTCTGGCTCCAACCGGAAAAGGAAAAGAGATCTTCAAGCTGTCCTCTCCCCTCTTATAGAGTTTTTTGACATCATCAAGCACTGCCTGAACGACCAGGGCCGATTGGTTCTTGACTTGGCCCCTCCCCCTAGCGTAGCCGTTAACACCTCCCCTCAGCCAGCCCCATGACTCATCACACAGGAAGTTGTCTGCTTCCTGGAATGCTCTTTGGGCTTCCTGCCCCGGAAGAGCAAGCCACAGTGTCCAGAGGCTCAATGAGGTAAGCTGAGTCATTCAAAGAAAACAAAGGCCATTCTGGCTACACTCCACCCCTTGTTATAGGATACATAATCTAATCAGCCATGTATCCTAGAACATACATTGTGATCCAATTACAAAGGAAACTAAAACATATCATTCATTATAAAGCAAAACATATCATTTGGTGACATTCCTAAATATTGGTTTACGATTCAAATGTGATCCACCCCTAGATCCCAGCAAGATAATCTCTTCAATCAATTATCCCCAAAATAATTATTAATAATTCAAATGTCCACCCCTAAATCCTTGTATCCATTACATAGGATCAATAATATCATAACAATAAAACAACACAGCAAGGATAACACAAAATAAGTAAACAGAACACTATCATCATTTCCACCCCCCTTGAACGATTGGGGCTCAAAATCTTGGGGTGAGGGGTGAAGGTCTCATTTTCCATAGCTTCTTCATGCTGAAATTGGATGTAGAGATGGCCCTGCCCCCAAAAAGTCCCATTCCAGAGGTCATTTCTTTAACGAGCTGGCAGGAATTCCAAGAATGCTACATGCTTAGGCAGTCACCGGAAAGTGCAGGGTGCTTAAGCCTGAAGGAAACAAAACTAGCAACAAGGTTAGCCAAAACAAAGGACAAAAAGAATAGACAAGTATGGACTATAATTCTTCAAATAAAATCATCTCAAGTTTGGTTGAGATTTCAGTTATGCAAAGATCCAACATCAGAGCCAAACTCAGGTGGGAAATGTTTCTTTTCAAAAGGAACATAATGAGGAAGCCAAGAGGATCCCACCCTAGATAGAGACTAAGATTGTCCTCCCATCCTTTCCCCAAATGTACAAGTTTTCATCCGTTAATCACACAAAGTTACCTTTCCTCTGAGTGGCTTATGGCATTTACCAGCATCAGCCATACCTGTGGAGTCTATGAATCTATTATTATAACCTATTCACGGTAAAATATATGGTTCAGGGGTACGATTTGGTAATTATTTTCCCCTGAATAGACAACTGTTACAGTGTTGTCCTTCCCATGGGCTATAACTTCTGCAGCCTTTGGAATATCATCTGGCTTCCGTTTTACCCATACCTTAGCTCCTGACTTTATTCTATCAATGGAGCAAGACCCTTTTGCCCCTCTAGTAGTTATTTTGGGAGGAGGGTCAGTTTTCACAAAGGGTATTTTTTCACAGGGGATAATAATGACTTGAACCATCCTATCATTTCTACAAAATTGTACAGGTTTTTTACCCATATTCTGGAGTGTCACAACAATTTCTTTTTGATAATTAGAATCTATCACTCCAGCCAATACATGTATTCCTTGAGCCGCTAATCCTGGTTTAGGTAATATCCGTCCAAGATGATTCTTGGGGATTCTCATACATACTCCAGTAGGGGTTTTTCTTATCTCTTTCCTATTTAACCTAAAATTCTCTATACAATGTAAATCATATCCTGCTGAACCAGGTGTTCCTGGACTTGGTAGTGGGACATCTTCCCTCACAGTCCAAAATTCAATGTTTTGGATCTCACATGTTTGCTGTTCTCTGATCTGCAGATTTGGGGTCATCATTCTGGCTAGAGGTGTACTCCCCCCTAAGGGCCTATTATTCAAATTACGTAAGGCAATAGACAAATTATCCTTCCAATGTCGATATGAATTATTTGAGCTTAATTTTCTCAGCTGTTCTTTCAACAATCCATTCATTCTTTCAATTAGCCCAGATGCTTGTGGGTAATATGGAATATGATATATCCATTCTATATTATTCAACACACAATATCTTTTCACTTCTTTGCCCTTGAAATGTGACCCATTGTCACTTTGAATCTGCATTGGGGTTCCATAATATAAACTTACAATATCTAAAGTTTTACAGGTGTTTTTCTGAGTTGCGTCTTTATAAGGACAAGCCACTAGTACACCTGAATAGGTGTCAACACACGTACATACATATTTACATCCTTTATCCTGGGGTAGTGGGCCAATATAATCTATCTGCCAAATTTGGGCTGGAACTTTTCCCCTTGCTATTTCTCCAGTAACTATCCTAGGAAGAGTTCGTTCTTTTTCTAATTGGCATATACAACACTCCTCTGTTATTTGTTTTAACAACGCATGAGAAATACTGATACCTCGATCCTGTGCCCATCGATGGGTGGCCTGGACCCCTAAATGGCCAGCAGTCTGGTGGACCCATCTTGCTAAGGCTGGGTCATCAGTTGGAGTCGGAGTAGGGACAATACATTCAGTAGCAATCTTTGCTAGTCGATCCGCATGTGCATTGTACTCACGTTCTGGTGTGGTCAGGGTTGCATGAGCATCAACATGAAAAACTGACAGATCTGTAACCAAAGACATGTCCCATATATTTTCCCATAACTCTTTACCCCAAACTTGTTTGCCATGAATCTCCCAATTCTGATTCCTCCATATAGGCATCCACGTAGCTAATCCATTAGCTACCGCCCACGAGTCAGTAAATATATGACATTGTCCTCCTTTCTCTGCTCTGATGGCCTGATGCACTGCCATCAGTTCAGCATATTGGCTACTTCCACCTATCCCAGAACTTTCCAGAGTTCTCCTTGTACAGGGGTTATAGGCTACTGCTTTCCAATGTCTCTTCTGTCCTAAATATTTTGCTGTCCCATCAGTAAACCAAGCATGTTTCTTCTGTTCTTCATTTAGTCCGTCATATCCATTATTCCATTTCACTAAGGATGGTACCATCTGTTGCTTAGATTCAAGGGGCTTTTCATTGCTCTCAGTATCAATGTTCGCCACAGATTCATGTAGAGCAGAAACTCCATTTTTGCCTGCTCTGGACCTATTCTGAATATACCACTTCCATTTGATTATGCTTGCCTCTTGTGCATGTCCAATTCTGTGAGAAGCTGGGGTACTCATTACCCAAGTCATAATTGGAATTCCAGGCCTTAATACCACTTCATGACCCAGAGTTAGTTGCTCAGTTTCTACTAAAGCCCAATATGCAGCTAACAGCTGCTTCTCAAAAGGTGTATATTGCACTCCAGATGAGGGCAGTTTCCTTGACCAAAAGCCTAAAGGTACACTTCGGCTTTGTTGTTTTTGCCACAGACTCCAATTTGCATAGTCATCTTGTACAGTCACTTGTAACTCCACTGGCCCATTTTGCATAGGCCATAAGTCTAGAGCTAATTGAATAGCAGCCTTTGCTTCCTCAAAAGCTCTACTTTGTTCAAGTCCCCAGTCAAATTCATATTTCTTTCTGGTGACTTTATACAAGGGTTTTAAAATCTGTCCCAAATGTGGGATGTGGTGTCTCCAATAACCAAACAGCCCTATGAACTTTTGGGCCTCTTTCTTATTGGTAGGGGTGGGAAAATCCTGGATTTTTTGTCGAGCTTGTGGGAGAATTTCTCGCAGTCCTCTATTCCACTGTATCCCCAAGAATTTTACAGTTTGAGCTGGCCCTTGAACCTTTGCGGGGTTGATTTCCCATCCTTTGCTTTTCATATGGTCAATTAATAATACTAAACTCTCCTCCACCTCCTTTATATTCTTTCCCTGTATCATGATGTCATCTATGTAATGTGTAAGCTGTACACCAGGTAACTTTAATTCATCCAAATGTTCAGCTACAATCCTGTGGCAAATAGTTGGGCTATGAATATATCCTTGCGGCAGGCGTGTAAATGTATACTGTCGGCCTTGCCAAGTAAAAGCAAACTGATTCCATTGCTTGGGGTCTATTGGGATTGTAAAGAAGGCATTGGCCAAATCAATAACTGCATACCAAGTCCCTTCACGTTTTTGTATTCTCTCTATTAAAGTAACCGTGTCTGGGACAGCAGCATACAAGGGAGGAGTCACTTTGTTCAGCTGTCTATAATCTACTGTCATCCTCCATGTTCCATCTGACTTTCGGACTGGCCAGACAGGGTTGTTCCATTGAGTAGTTGTAGGGACTAACACTCCTGCCTCAACACATTCTCTTATAGTGTTGGCAATTTCATCTTGCCCACCTGGCACACGATATTGCCTCAAAGTAATTATTTTAGAAGGTTCGGGCAAAGTGATTGGATCCATCTTGATTTTCCCCACTAAGACTGCATTAATGCCCATTTTCCTCACAGCAAATTGGTATTTCCCTTCGGGTAAATTTAAGGTCATACCCTTCAATATGTCTATTCCAATGATGTATTCGGGAATAGGCACAATAACCACACTATATTCTTTCTTGGGCAACTGTCCAATTTTCATCATTAATTTAACTTGCCTGGCTGATATTTCAGTCCCTCCTAGTCCTGTAATGGTAATAGGAGTTCCATGGCTGAACTTGTCTGGATTTCCATAAATAAGGGTGGCCTCGGCCCCAATATCTATTAATGCCTCAGTTACCGTACTTGACCCATTTTTCCAATATATGGTCAAGTTAATGTGAGGTCTACAATCCAGCCTGTGTATTTCCTTAATTTGGACTGGGGCTCGGCCTGTTCCCTAGTATTCCCTTTCATATGATTCACTTGGGTTTGAAGGTTCAACATCTGTAGTATTTGCAGGAGCAGTTCTTATTTCCCTATCTCTCCTGTTATCAAGGCCTTTATCTCTGTACATTCTATATAATTCATTGGTTGGAATTCCATCTATCATTTCAAAACCTACCCCTGCTCTCAATAAAGCAGTAAACATTTCTTTCCTTGTTACTCTCCTTTGGCGCCAAGTTTGCTGGTTATTCACCCTTCTCTCTCGAGGAGATCTATCCCTTCCCCAGTCACCTAAGTCATGTAACTGTAAAATCTTATTTATCACTGTTGTAAGACGGCTCCCTACTTCTCCAAGTAATAAATTCAAAATTAGTTGTTTATAAGCAGGGGGAGCTGTCCTAATTATTAAATTCCTATGAGGCAGTTCCATTGGATCATTGTAATATTTGTCTGCAGTTCCTATCATAATGGCAGTCTTCATTACCTCCTCCTTTAGTCTCATGATACAATCTCTAAGTGAATACCAGGGTCTGTGCTCAGTGGGCCACATAGAATCAGTAGCATATCTCTTATTGCATCCCACAGCGGCTAATGCCAACAGAGTAGTCCTGCTATCACCATCTCCTTGCTGATGATGTTCCCTAAAAGCTTGTTGAACTAGAGGATCATGGCTGATACCTATGAATCTCATGCAGTCTGTCCTATCTACTGATATTCCACTGGCCCCTTGATCACTGAGTCTTACCATCCAAGATATCAATGGTTCTCCTATTCTTTGGCTGAATCTACTCAAAATATCTGTGACCTCTTGCGGTGAGAAATCTTCCTGAATTTCCCTTGTAACTGAATCTTCACCTCGGGTTTCTGTCTTCCTCCTTTGTATGGGTCGAGCCCTTGTCTGATCATTTAACCATCTCCTATTCTCTGTGTGAGGCACATCCTGAACCCCAGTAGTGTTTTGTGCCTCAGCCCCTAACATTGTCTCATTCTCTCCCCACTCACTTCCTCTGCCACCATGGCTAGGACGAAGCAGGCAGTCTGGCTCTTTCTGGGCTGGGTTGAAATGCACTCTGGGCTTTTTTGGTCTCCTGTTGCTCTTAGCCACATTAATAGAAAAGTTCTCATTTGAGTCAGTTTGGTCTCCTGCTATCTGAGATTCCCCTTCTTCCTGTGGGGTAGGAGTGCCCCCATGTCCTTAATCTCAATCTTTCGTATACTAGCCGGTAGGCTGATAACACCATCCAGCTTTGCCTAGATAGTGATGCCCCTGACTTAATTCCAACTTCTCGTAAACACTTTTCCAAATCCCTAGGATCTCCTCTCCGTAGCCTTGGTTCCCAGTTTTCACAGGGTCCAGCTTTTTTAGCCAATTCTTTTGCTAGGGAGGAATAAAATGGATCCTCCCATCCTGGGATATTCATCTCTTCCTCTGGAATTGTTCTGCTTCTAAATAGAGATCTTATACCTAGCGATCCCTTCGTGGTCGCCAAATGTATTAGGAGGGCAGAGTTTATAATCTCAAAGAGGATCATAAACATGTCTGAAACGTTCGGAACCGCCGGATATAAGAAATTCTCAAAGTAGAAGGCAGAAGAATCAAAACATTTATTTAGGCTCCACAGTAACCAACCCATGAACCAGCAACCCCATTTTGATATATTGATCAAAAGCTTCCAGGCCCAATAAGTACGCCTTGAAAGAGTAACCAGGAGGCTACAGAGAAGCATGATTGCGTAAAGCAAAATCATGTTTCCCCCTCTATGGTAATAAGATTACCCACTGGACTGAAGTCTTTGTTCAGCTTCCTCCCGTAGGTCAGCTCTGCTACTGGCAGCTCCTGCTTCAGCTGTGGCTGTGGCTGTAACTGTAGCTGTAACTGTCGCTGTAACTGTCGCTGTAACTGTCGCTGTAACTGTCTCTGGCTCCAACCGGAAAAGGAAAAGAGATCTTCAAGCTGTCCTCTCCCCTCTTATAGAGTTTTTTGACATCATCAAGCACTGCCTGAACGACCAGGGCCGATTGGTTCTTGACTTGGCCCCTCCCCCTAGCGTAGCCGTTAACACCTCCCCTCAGCCAGCCCCATGACTCATCACACAGGAAGTTGTCTGCTTCCTGGAATGCTCTTTGGGCTTCCTGCCCCGGAAGAGCAAGCCACAGTGTCCAGAGGCTCAATGAGGTAAGCTGAGTCATTCAAAGAAAACAAAGGCCATTCTGGCTACACATGGGAGGAAAAATGAAAGTTCACAAATATGTAATGTTTTATGGTTTGCCTCAAGCTTTTTTCCTTCCCAACAACCCCTGAGGTAGCATGTGAAAACATTGTTATCCTCACTTACAAAATGAGGTTAAGTGACTTGCCCACAATCCCACAGGTCTTCTGTGTCCAAATCCAAAATTCTTCCTGTGCCGCTTTTCATGGTTAGTGTTGTGGAAAAACACACAATGTACATATTTCCCTCTCTCTGTTAGAATGTAAGCATCCTGAGGGCAGGGACTACTTTCTTCTGTCTATGTATCCCTTGTGTCTTGCACACTATCCATCTCCCTGTTAGTATGCAAACTCTTGGGGGACAGAAATTAATTCACTAATGTCTTTGTATCTCTGGTACCTAGCATCTTCCCTAGCACCTTCTTAATAAATCCTTGCTTGCCTGCTTGATAATGGTACAAATTTCTCTTTTCATTGTCCTTTGGTCGATTTTGAATTTGTCTGGATTTTTAGCAAATTTGGTTCCCTTTATAGATGTCTCCCCTTCCTCCTTTGGTATTGATCATATCAACAAATTCATCAGTATTCTTGGTGACTCCACCGATAAGCAGGAAGGTGTCCTTTAGATGACTACCTAAGAATATCACTCCTTCCTCAAACAAGCCTAATAAAAACAGCCAAGTTTCACACAATGCCTCAAAATTTACAGAGCACTTACCTGTGTGTGTGTGTGTGTGTGTGTGTGTAATCTCACTTGATCCTCACAAAACCTTGTGATGGAGATGCTATTATTAGCCAGATTTTTCATTTGAGAAAACTGAGATCCAGGGAGGTTGTAATTTGCCCAGGGTTATACAGCTATTGTCTCAGTATTAGAACCCAGATTTTTCTGATCCTAGGTCTAGTGTTCTTTGCCATGCTGCCTCTCTAAATCTTTCTTTCTTTTTTTGAGGCAACTGGGGTTAAGTGACTTGCCCAAGTTCTCACAACTACTGTGTCTAAAGCCAGATTTGAATTCAGGTTTTCCTAACTCCAAGACTGTTGCTCTATCCACTGTGCCACCTAGCTGTCCCCTCTGTAATTATTTCAGAGGTTTCTTGATTCCTTGAAGGGAAGAAATTAAGTGCTAAGAAGTATACCAATAACTGTGTGCAGTTGCTGTCTTGTGCTATGGGTTAGTGACTAGAACAGAGACTTTTATTTATGATTAATCAAGGTACAAAAATGTCTCTCAGTGCCCTTCCTCTTTTTCTTTCTTCCCTATAAATGGCCCTCGTTTTGGGGGGGCAAGCATATTTCTCTGAATTACTCATTTTTTCCATCGTTGGACCAGTCAAGCCCAAGCAACCTAAGCATTTCCATCTCCCACACCACAACTCCCCATCTTAATCAAGCAAAAATGTTTCTCCTTTTACTGCCTTCCTGGTTTCTTTAAAGATGCTAAGTATACATGTCTATGAAAGCATGTGTCCATGCTCCCAGATAGACAGCAACAAAGCAAAGATTTGCACAGACGATGATATAGGTAGCTATACATCTTGGGCAAAAGAACAAGAAGACCAATCCGAGGCAATCTCAAATAGGAAAAAGCACAAAAAAGGAAGTGGGAGGACACCAAAACCCCAACTTACCTACTTCACAATTTTATGAAGTAAATTGAACTAAATCTTTTAAATTCATAAGGTAGTTAATTTATGACTCACTTGATGGTTCATTTGTAGAATTACATATAATATCACGGAGAAGTGTAATGTAATTTCTGGGGAAATCATGGCGGTTCTATTTCATTTTCAACATCATACAAATAAGTGGATATTCTCAATTTACAAGTGTCTCTGAGATGAAAGGCAGATTTGTGGTTTAATCATTCATATTTTTTAGTAGTTAGCACCTGCTATAGGGGAAGAATCAGTTAGACGGAAAATGCTTTCATTTAAATGATTTCGAAAAGAGGGGAAAAAGTACAAAAAGCCTGGATGAAATGCCATAAAATTTACACTGACCTACCTGTAAAATGAGGGAATTGGATTCACTCAGGTGTCTTCCAGCTTTAAAATTATGACAGCTCAAATATTTTAGATATCAGGCTGTTCATGTAGACCCAATCTCACACTCAGAACCTACAAATTGACACAGAGTATTTTTCTGGAAGATCTTAAAGGGCATAAATAAAAGTAGAATAGAAATGTGAAATAGAAATATGTAAACACCATGAAAGATGTGATAGGAACAACTGAGGACAAGCTCAAGATGATTCAGTGGGAGATAACATAGACTTGGCTACACCCCAAACACCTCAAGTTAATGGAAAAAATATATACCTAATGCCACAATTACCAAAAATAAAGATGAAAAACAAATTTTGACTACTCACCACCAAGGAAATTCTTATTCCCTCCCCTCAATTATAGACAACCCTGATGATCCATGTAATGGAGTCACAAGTCTTGATTGCCTACTACCTGCTGGGCAGTGGGAAGAGAGCAGACAAGTAAGGTGATCCCAATGCTGCCTTAACAGTTGGGAGGAGCAAGAGGGGGTTCTGAAGGGCCTAGTCGTGCCTGTGGCAGCTGGAAACAGCTTAAGGAGCAGGAAGTGTTGGAGAGCTCACTGCAATCTACTGCTGGAGTTCTGTAAGGCTCAAGATTGCATCAATGCAGAGAGCTTCCAATGAGAAGTATCCTTTATCAGGAAAGTCAGCCTGGCTAGCAGAGTAATACATCCCAAAGGAAATACAAAGGGTCAAAAGGCAACATGTGCCAGGAGTGCCAAACTACCTCCAACACCTCCCATTAGTCTCAGATAAAGACAGCTAGAATTCTGTGCCCAAGAGCCTTGGAAATAAGTGCACCCCCAAGCTGACTCCTCCATTGCTAACCCATGGTGAGGTAACAATCCTGCCATTGCCCATACCTGAATCATCTGCCAACCAAGTGCCAGTAAAATGTTTTAAGCCCAAGAATTATCACCCAACAGGAAAAGCCTGTGGAGATTAAACCTGGCAACATTCTATGTAAGTGCTGGAATTCTCTTTCTTAGTAGCCATATATACTGAGGAGTAGTATCAATTGCAACGCCAAGAGATCAGAGGCCTTTCCTGAGTAAGGAACAGTGTACAGACCAGAAAAGCAGTAACCACAACTCTTCCCAGATCATACCACTTTGGAAGCATCGAAAAATTTCCAACGCCCTCACCTCCAAACCAGCTTGGTAAATAGCAGTGCAGAAAAAGCCTGAAGATTGAAATGCTGCCCTTCCAATTTTAACATAAAGGTCAAAATCAAGAAATAAGGTGGACAAAAATGAATAAAGAACAACAAAAAACAAAACTTGACTATAGAAAGCTACTGTGGTGACAAGGACGATCAAGACACAAATACAGAAGACAACGAAGCCAAAACAGCTAAAAGCAAAGCCTCAAAGAACAAACCTGCGAATTGGACACAAACCCAACAAAAATTCCTAGAAGCACTGAAAAATGATTTTCAAAATCAAATAAGAGTGGTAGAGGAAAAATTGGGAAAATAAATGAGAGCTAAGAAAGAAAATTATGAAAAGAATTAAAATAATAAAAAGACAGTTAATAGCTTTGTAAAAGAGGCACAAAAATACTCAAGAAAATAACACCTTAAAAAAAACCAGAATTGGCCAAGTGGAAAAAGAGGTACAAAATTTCATTAAAAAAATAATTCCTTAAAAATTGGAATTAGGAAAGTGGAAGCTAATGACTCCATGAGATATCAAGAAGCTATAAAACAAAGGCAAAAGAATGGAGACAAAAATAGAAAGGGTGAAAAACCTTACTGGAAAAACAAATGACCTGGAAAATAGATCAAGGAGAAATAGTTTCAGAATTATTGGATTACCTGAAAGCCATGATCAAAGAAAGAGCACAGACACCATAATTTAAGAAATTATGAAGGAAAACTGCCTTGATATCCTAGAACCAGAGAATGAAAGACAAATTGAAAGAATCCACCAATCACTACCTGAAAGTATGTCAAAATGAAAATTCCCAGGAATATTATAGGCAAATTCCTGAACTTTCAGGTCAAAGAAAAAATATTTAAAGCAACCAGAAAGAAATCATTCAAATATCATAGAGCAACAGTCAGGATCACATAAGAATTGGCAATTACCATGTTAAAGGAGTGAAGAGCGTATAATATGATATTCTGAAAAGTGAAGAAGCTGAGATTACAAACAAGACTATAATCCTTCAAGGGAGAAATAAACATTTAGTGAAATGCAAGACTTTGAAGCATTTCTGATGAAAACACCAAAGCTGAATAGAAAATTTGACTTTGGAAATATAAGACTCAAGAGAAGCACACACACAAAAAGAAAAATGAACATTAAAAAGAAACCATAAGGAACTCAATAAGGTTAACTTTTTACTTTTCTATCTGGGATGATGGTACATGTATCTTCTAAGAACTTCCTCATTATTAGGGCAGTTAGAAGAATTCTACATAGAAAGGTAATATGGGAGTGAGTCATTTAAGTTGGGATAATGTAAAAAAGTTAGATGGGAGAGAAGAAAGGGAGAAGGTGGAACAGAGAGGAAGAATGAGAAAAA
This sequence comes from Trichosurus vulpecula, assembly GCF_011100635.1. NCBI lineage: Eukaryota > Metazoa > Chordata > Mammalia > Diprotodontia > Phalangeridae > Trichosurus > Trichosurus vulpecula. Next base: position 121,075,886 of record NC_050580.1, on the reverse strand, counting down.
ACCTTTCACATAAAAGAGGCATGCAAGGAAGAGCTTTTACAATTGAGGGGGAAATTGGCTCAAAGAGGGAAAAATATATGAACATACTCAATTGTTAAAATAAATCTATCTTAATCAATAGGGAACTAGGAAGGGAGGAGGATGAGAGATAGGTGTTGATCAGAGGCAAAACAGACTTTAGTGGAGGGACAGGATAAAATGGGAGAGAAGTATAAATGGAAGAAAATAAAATGTAGAGAAAGGCATAATTAGTAGTTATAGCTTATTACCAATAAAACAGAAAGTGTCAGCAGAATAGATTAGAACCCAGAACCAAATAACATATTGTTTACAAGAAACACACTTGAAAGAAAGAAACACACTCAAAGTTAAAATAAGGGACTGGCCTGGAATCTACTATGTGTCAGCCAAAGTAGAAAAAGGCAGGGATAGCAATCATGATCTCAGACAAAACAAAAGTGAAATCAGACCCAATTAAAAGAGATAAGCAGGGAAACTAGACCTTGCTAAAAGAAACCACACTCCACGAAATAATATCAACATAAAATACATGTACCAAATAGCATAGCATTGAAATTATTAAAGGAAAAGTTAAATGAGTTATAGGAGGAAATAGTAAAACTATAATAATGGGGGGCCTCAATTTTCCTCTCAGTGTTAGATAAAGGTAACCACAAAATAAATAAGAAAAAAGTCAAGAAAATGAATAGAATCTTAGAATAGATAGATATGATAGACCTCTGGAGACAACTAAATGGGAATATGACACCTTCATAAAAATCGACCATGTCTTGGGGCATAAAAAACCTCCCAACCAAATGCAATAAAGCAGAAATATTAAAGGCACCCTTTTCAGACCATAATGCATCAAAAATTATATACAATAAAGGGAAGTGGGGGCATACATTAAAAAATAATTAGAAACTAAATCATGTAATCACAAACAGTGGGTCAAAAAACAAGACATAGAAACAATCAATAATTTAATTAAAGAGAATGACAACAATGAGACAACATGATAAAATTTATAGGATACAACCAAAGCAGTACTTGGGGAGAAATTTATATCTCTAAAAGCATACATCAATAAAAGAAAGAGCAGATTAATGAACTGGGCATACAACTGAAAAGAAAACTAGAAAAAGAACAAATTAAAAATTCCCAATTAAACAATTATATGGAAATTCTGAAAATCAAAGGAGAGATAATAATAAAATTGAAAGTAAAAAAAGTATTGAACTAATAAATAAAACTAAATAAATAATAAAATAAAACTTGTTTTATGAAAAAACAATAAAATAGATAAGTTTGGTTAAAAAAAAGAAAATTAAATTACTAATATCAAAAATGAAAAGGGTAAATGCCCTGCAAATGAAGATGAAATTAAAGTAATTATTAGGCGTTATTTTGCACAATTACGTGCCAGTAAAACTCATCATCTAAGAAAAATAGATGAATATTTACAAAAATATAAACTGTCCAGGTTAACATCTGAAGAGGAAATAGAATATTTAAATAACCCTTTCTTAGAAGAAGAAATTGAGCAATCCTTAAAGGAGCTCACTAAGAAAAAATACTAAGGACCAGGTGGATCTACAGTGAATTCTACTAAACATTCAAGGAACAATTAATCCTAACACTATATCAACATTTGGGAAAATAAGTAAAGAAAGAGTGAATCCTACCAAATTCCTTTTATGACACAAATATGGTTTTAATATGTAAACCAGGGAGAGCAAAAACAGAGAAAGAAAAATATAGATCAATTTCCTTAATGAATATCAATGCAAAAACTTAAAGTAAAACACTAGCAAGGAGATTATAGCAATATATCATAATGACCAGGTGGGATTTACATTAGGAAGGCAAGGATGATCCAAAATTAGGAAATTATCAGCATAATTTACCATGCCAATAATGAAAATAACAAAAATCAGTTGATTATATCAATGGATGGAGAAAAAACCTTTGACAAGATACAATACCTATTCTGATTAAACACACTAGAAAGCATAGGAATCAATGAAGCCTTTCTTAAAATTCTAAGTAGTATCTATCTAAACCAAGAACCAGCATCTGTAATCATGATAAACTTGAAGCCTTCCCAATAAAATCAGGGATGAATCAATGATGTCCAATTTCACCACTATTATTCAACATTGTACTAGAAATGCTATCTTATAATAATAAGACAAGAAAAGAAATTGAAGGACTATCAATAGGCAATGAGGAAACAAAATTATCAGTCTCTGCATATGGTATAGTGGTAGACTTAGAGAACCCCAAAGAATCAACTAAAAAAACTAGTTGAAATAATTAATAACTTCAGCAAAGTTATAGGATGTAAAACAAACTCACATAATTCACCAGGATTTTTAGATAATACCAAAAAATCCAGCAGCAAGGATAGAAAGAGAAATTCTATTTAAAATAACACAGATAATATAAAATACTTGAGAATTACCTGCCAAGACAAACCCAGGGATTATGTGAACACAATTACAGAAACTTTTCACACAAATAAAAGCAGATCTAAACGATTGGAGAAATATTAATTGTTCAAAGGTTGGCTGAGCCGATGTAACAAAAATGACAATTCTACCTAAGTTAATTTACTTATTCAGTGCCATAGGAATCAAACTACCTAAGAATTATTTTATAGAACAAAGAAAAAAATTACAAAAGGTCAAGAATATGAAGGGAATCAATGAAAAAAAATATGAAGAATGGAGACTTGCAGTTCAGATTTCAAACTGTATTACAAAGCAGTAATGATTAAAACAATCTGCTTCTGGCTGAGAAATAGAGTTGGTGGATCAGCAGAGTAGAGTAAGTACACAATACACAGTAGTAAATGACTTTAGTAATCTAGTGCTTGATAAACCCAAAGATCCAAACTTTTGGGATAAGAACTCAACATTCAACAAATATTGCTAGAAAAACTCAAAAGGAGTTTGGCAGAAACTAGGAATAGAACAATGTCTTACAGTGAATACCAAAATAAGGTCAAAATGGATAAATGATTTTGACATAAAGGGTAATATCATAAATAAATTAAAGGAGCATGTAAAAATGTGTCTGTCAGATCAATGTATAAGGGGAGAGTTTATAAGGAAACAAGAGATGGAGAGGATCATGGGAAGTAAAATAGATAATTTTGATTACATGAAATTAAAAAGCATTTGCCAAACAATGGTAATTCAGCCAAAATTAGAAGAAAAACAGGAAACTGGGGCAGTGGAACATTCAGCAAGTTTCTCTAATAAAGAACTCATTTCTCAAATATATATGGAACTGAACCAAATTTATAAAAAGAAGAGCCATATCCCAATTGATAAAAGGTTAATGGATGTGAAATGCAGTTTTCAGAAAAATAAATCAAAACTATCAATCGGAGAGAGAGGACTCTGGTAAGTTGGCAGAGTAGGTCAGAAAATTCCAAGCTCTCCACATTTCCCCCACAAACAAAATAAAATAGTGCCTCAGGGCAAATGTAGAGAGGTTAAAAATAAACAAGAGTAGGAACTGAACTGTGGTCCTCCTAGGACAATCAGAAAAGATTTGAAGAAAAATTCCAGGACTGAGGTTTGGTCTCTGTGAAGAGTAAACACCTCCAGGCTAGTTCTGCTGAAACAACACACAGCAAGTCCTGGGGTTAGCTGGGTTAGGAGGTAACCTCAGGCCCAGCCACTGGAACTTTCACCTCTCAGACAGTGTGAGGAGTCAGGCATCTAAGCCAAGGAAGATTGAGGGAACCTCCGCTGTTAAGGAATACCAGACCCAGCTGTGCTGCAAAGACACATCCTTAAGTGAGAAGGACCCAGTACATGCCTGGTAAGTGCAGAAGCAGAAGGGGAGGAAGGTGGGGGAGGAGGGGGAGGGAGATACCACTGGCTGTTGACACTTACAGGACAGCAGAGTACTTGGTTTCAGTTCCAAGGCAGAGAAGAGAATTGAAGGAGGATCTGAGGCCAGAGGTACCATCTTGGACTTGAGGTGATTACAAAAAATAAGCTGCTACAAATTTTTTTTAAAAAACGAGCAGGCATAGGAGAAAGAATCCAACTATAGAAAGTTACTATGGGAATAGAGAAGACTGGGGTTTATCTTCAGAGGAGAATACTGAAGCAAAAAACCCTCTCCTACCCCCAAAGAGTAATGTCAAATGGTCACTTGCCTAAGAAGAACTTTAAAAAGATTTTAAAAACCAAATGAGAGAGATTTAGGGAAAAAAATTTTTTTAAATAAGAACAACCCAAGAAAAACAAGAAGATTATGAAAAGAAAGTCAACCAATTAGAAAAGGGGACCCAGATCTTAAGGAAGAAAAGAACTCCCTGAAAATTAGAATTGAGCAAGGGATATCCAGTGAAGTTATGAGACCAAGAAACAATAAAACAAAATATAAAGAATGAAAAAATAGAAGAGAACGTGAAACATCTTATAAGAAAAACAACAGATATGGAGAATAGATCAAAAAGAGAAAACATAGGAATAATCAGACTACCTGAAAGCTATGATCAAAACAAAATCTTGATACAATAATACAAGAAATAATTGAAGAAAATTGTCCTGAAGTGTTAGAACAAGAGGGGAACGTATAAATAGGAAAAAATCCACCAATCACCACCTGAAAGAAATCCTACAAGGAAAACCTATAAGAATGTCATACTTTAAAACCCTCAGCTTAAGGAGAAAATATTACAAACAACAACAACAATAAAAAACAATTTAAATATAATGGTGCCACAATTAGAATCACACAAGACCTAGTAGTGGCAACACTAAAAGACCACAGGTTTTAGAACACTCCCTATCCAAGAACAAAAGAACTGGAGTTGTGAGCAAAAATTATCATACCCAACAAAGTTAAGCATAATCCTGAATGAAAAAATAAACAATCAATGAATTGCCAGACTTTCAGGATTTTGTTAAAAAAAACTTGAGCTTAATAGATCTGACATATAAGATATAAGAAAAACATAAGGTAAACATGAAAGACTAAATAAAAGGACATGTTTACTTTTTATATGAGGAAATGTAAAACACATGTCTGAGATTGTTATTAGTAATTGGGTAGTTCAAAAGCAAGATTTGGATAGACCTGAGTATGATACCATTCTAAAATGCAAACTGTTTAGAAAAAGGTAAAAAGAGAAATTATCGTATACAAATGAGGTGCAAGAGGAAGAACTGACACAGAATAATTAGATGGGGGGAGGAGGGCTGGTAGTTGTGAAACCCTACTCTCATTGGGAATGGGTTAAAGAGGGGACAATACATATATATCTAGAAGGGTATAAAATTCTTCTAAATTCAAAAAGAAATAAACAACTAAGAGGATAGGGAGGGGAGAGAGGATAAGGGAGGGATTTCTAGAGGGGAGCATAAAGGAATAGGATAAGAGGGTATATAGAAGGGTATTTAGATTAACGGGAATGGGATACTGAGTGAAGTGAACAGAACCAGGAGAATGCCCTTTGATCCCACAAAACTATTGACAGCCTGCTATTTTTCACTTTCCTTCTTTGGAGATGGGGTAAGTTAAGTTATAGGAGGGCAAGGTAGGGGGTAGAAGTAAAATAGAGGAGTCAGGAGAGATAGAAAATAAGAGATACACACAAATATGAAATAAAGATCAGGAGTAGAATTTTTAGGGAAAAAAAGCAGGGATAGTAAATCACTACCGATCAGGGAAATGCAAATTTAAAACAACTTTAAGGTACTTTCTTATATTATCAGACTGGTTAACATGGCAGAAAAGGAAAATGACAAATGCTGGAGGGAATGTGGGAAAATTGGGACACTAATGCATTCTTGGTGGAGCTGTGAACTGATCCAACCATTTTGGAAAACAGTTTGGAACTATATCCAAAGGGCTATAAAACTATGCATATCTTTTGACTCAGAAATACCATTACTAGGGCTGTATCTGAAAGAGATAAAAGGAAAAGGAAAAGGTCCTATATGTACATATGTGTGTATATGTATGCATACATATACACACATATATGTATATATATACATACTCATATGTATATATGGATGCACACACATATGCATATATATCAGCTCTTTTTATGGTAGCAATGAATTGGAAACTGAAGGGATGTCCATCTGAACAAGTTGTGGTTAATGAAATACTATTGTGCTATAAGAAATAAGCAGGATGATTTCAGAAAAAGCCTGGGAAGACTTATATGAACAGATGCAAAATGAAGTGAGCCAAACCAGGAGAACATTGTATATAGTAACAGTAATATTGTACAATGACAAACTGTGAATGATTTAGCAATAAAATTATACTAGACAATTCCAAAGGACTTAACAAGGAAAAATGCTATCCACCTCCTGAACTGACAGAGTCTGAATGCAGACTGAAGTGTACTTTTAAAACTTTTTTTTATTTTTCTTAGGTGTTTTTTTGGTCTATGTGTGGGTTTTTTGTTTTGAGTTTTTGGAGTTTTTTTGCAGCATAGCTAATATGAAAATATGTATTGCATGACTGAATTTTATCAAAGTGCTTGACTTCTCCAGGAGGGGGCAGCCAAGGGAGGGACTGAGCGAATTTGGAATTTAAAAATTACAAAAACAAATGTTGAAAAATGTTTTTACATGAAACTGAGAAACATAAATTTAGAACATTCTTTTAAAAAGATAATTACAGAATTACAAAATACTTGACAATCACCCTACAAAGATGCACAAGGGACTATAGGAATAAACTTACATTCTTTGTGAAAATACAGATCTAAATAATTGAAAAAATATTAATTGTTCATGAGTAGGACAAGCCAATAAAACTTTAAAATGACAGTAGTACCTAAATAGAATTATTTATTCAATGAGATAGAAGTCAGACTAACATATGATTACTTCTTAGACTTGGAAAAAATAATAAAATTTATAAGGAGGAACAACAATTCAAGAAACTCACAGGAAACTGAAAAAAAAATGAGAAGGAAAGGGATACAGTAGTACCAGTTCTGAAACTATACTACAAAGCTGAAATCATCACAAATAATTGGTACTGGTTAACGAACAGGTCAATCAGTTAAAAAGATTAGGTACATAACATACAGAAGCAGGTCTGAGTTTTGTAAACCCCAAGACCCCACCTACAGGGATAAGAATTCACCCTTCAACAAAAACTGTGCAAAAACCAGAAGGCAGTCAGGCAGATACTAGATGTAGACCAATACTTCACACCATGTACCAAGATAAGCTCCAAATGGGTAATACATAAACAAATTAGAGAAGCAAAGGAAAAAAATACCTTTCAGATCTATAGAGGGAGAGTTCATGGCCAAACAAGAGATAAAGTATCAAAGGAGATAAAATGGAAAATTTTGATTACATAAAATTAAGGAGTTTGTACACAAACAAAAACAGTGCAGCTGACATTAGAAGGGAATCAAGTAACTGAGGAAAAGTCTTATTAGCATGTTTGCCTAATAAGGGTTTCATTTTGAAGACATATAAGGAACTGATTCAAATGTGCCTGAATAAAAGTCATTCCCAAATTGGTAAGTGTTCAAAAGATATGAACAGTCAACTCTTATGGAAAGTAATCCACACTATCTATGACCACATTTATGTTTTTAATGCTCCAATTCACTAACTAATTAGATAGATAAAAACTGAAGGAGTTCTGAGGTTCTGCCTCATATCTATCAAATTTGCAAAGATGAAGAAAAAAGGAAAATGACAAATGTTGGAGGGGCTGCAGGAAAATAAGCACACTAATGTGATAATGGAGCACTATGAATTGATTTGGAGTTTTTTGAAAGCAATTTGCTTTTTGGCATTTGCCCAAAATGTCATTAAACTGTGTATACCCTTGGACCTATCAATACTGCTACTAGATCTATACCCCAAAGAGTTTAAAGGGAAAAAGGAAAAGACCTACCTATATGAGCAAAAATACTCAGTAGCTCCTTCTGCGTAAAACAACTGAAAACCATGAAAATATCCATCAATTGAGGAATGACTGAACAAATTATGGCATATTAATGTAATAGGATAATACTGTGCCATAAAATAGGATGCAAAGGATCATTTCAGTGAAATCTAGGAAGAATCACATGAACTTATACAGAATGAAGTCAGCTAAACTAAGAAAACAATTTATACAATAACAACTTGGTTAAAACAAACAACTTTGAAAGCCCTAAACTTTGATCAGTAACTAGGATCCAGAGGATCAGCTACCCACCTCTCAATAGACAGGTGATGGATTCAGGGTTCAGAAAGAAACTTACTTAGGTGAGGTAAAAGGATATGGCCAATGAAAGAATTTGTTTCGCTTGACTTTGCATTTTTATAACAAGGATTATTTTTGTCCCTTTTTTGCCCAAAGATAAAGGGATTGGGAGAAAGATACATTTTTGTTCATTTTTTTAAAAATTAATTTTAAAATGTAGATGTCATCTATTGTTTAATAACACTTGCTCCCCACTAATGCCCTCATCACTGATGGCCTTAATTTGTATATAAATGACTCTCATAAAGAATTTATATAGGTAGTAAAGAAGGTATATAGATTTAGAGTTCTTGATGTTCTTTTAGTTGTATTGTTTCAGAATTAATAAGGTTTGAGAATTTTTTTCCACAGCTCTGGTATTATCCCATCCTTCAGATCCCTTATGTATCAGTTCCTCAAAATTGTGCCTCCTCCAGCACTGATTTTCTCTGTGTATGATCTGTCCAACATGGCTGTTTTACATCTATTTGTCATCTTTAGTGTCACTTCTATCTCTTCTTTAAGAAAGAACATCCTTGGAGGGGATGTGGGAAAAGCGGGACGCTAATGCACTGTTGGGGAGCCAACCATTCCAGAGAGCAAACTGGAACTATGCCCAAAGAGCTATAAGACTGTGCCTGCCCTTTGATCCCACAAAACTATTGACAGTTCTATGTACCAAAGACATCCCCCCAAAAGGGGAAAGCACCTATTTGCACAAAAATATTTCTAGCAGCTCTTTTTGTGGTGGCTGAGAATTAGAAATTGAAGGGATGCCCATCAATTGAGAAAAGGCTAAACAAGCTGTGATATATGATTGTAATGGAATATTATTATGCTATAGGAAATGACAAGAAGGATGATTTCAGAAAAACCTGGAAAGATTTACACGAACTGATACTGACTGAAGTGAACAGAACCAGGAGAATGTTTTGCACAGTAATAGCAACACTGTTCAACGAAGAACTGGGAATGACTTGGCTATTCTCAGCAATACGATGATCCAAGACAATCCCAAAGGACTAATGATGAAGCATACTATCTGCCTCCCGAGAAAGAACTGATGTTGTTTGAATACAGAATGAAACCTGCTATTTTTCACTTTCTTTCTTTTTTTAACTTTTGTTTGGGTCTTCTTGTACAAAATGACTAATATGGAAATGTTTTACATAATTGCATACATATAACCTATATCTGATTGCTTATCATCTCAGGGACAATGGGAGGGGATGAAGGAAGAGAGAATTTGGAACTCAAAACTTTAAATAAAAATGTAAAAAAAAAAAAAGGAACACCCAGGATTGTGATGTTAGAAAAGTATTATGGTTCCAATGCCTCTGAGGGAGAAAAAGGTTTATTAAAATGAGTTTTGCAAGTTTCTTGAACTTTTCTTTTTTTTTAGTAGTCTTTCTATTTTCCTCCTTGAATGTCCTTGGGATGATTTTGCATAGCTGGATACTTGCCAAGTTTTTTTCAAGCTGATTTTGTCCTTTAATACTTCTCTCCACTTTATGAAGTGCTATTACTTATAATTGTCTATCATCTTTCCTCATGACATTTTACAGATGAGTTTACATACTAACCCAGTGTTAGTTTTGGCAGTTTTTTCTCTCTATTTGGCAAGTAAGGAATACATTTACTAACTAAGGCACTTTCTGATTTGGTTTCCTTATTGTAACTATTAATTTGCATTGGTTAAACTTCTGGAAATATTATTATAGACAGTTTCCATGCCATTCTTGCTAGACTGAATGATTTATTCCTTAAAAGGTTTAATTTCTATCCATATTTCTATCATATTCCACAAAGCCCTACTCTGATGCCTCACCATGGTGAGAAATAACCCTATATTTCAGAGAGCCATTCAGGTAGAAACAAAACTACACGCAATTTATGACTTTTAATGATTTGTTTAAATAGTCCAGGTTAAATTTGTTTCAATTTTATTCCATATATCTTTTTCCTTCTTTTGTGTCTACTAATTCTGGTCTCAGTTCTAACAAGTCAATGAGCACATTGTAAATACACAGCCAACTCAGGGAAAACTCCAATATGAATAGGAAGTATTTTCTGGTTTATTGAACTATAACATACTCCATTTTTATGGTATTGTTTGGTGCCCACCAAACAATTATCTTTTTTTTCAAAATAAAAATTATTCATGGTATAGAGACATGAAACTTCTGTATAATCTACAAATTTTGGCATCAGTTATTCCTTCTTATTCTTCAACAATGCTTCCCCATATATTTCTCTACATACTAAGTTTTTCCTACCTTTTCATTGAAATTGTTAGGTAGCAACAAATCTGTTCATTTAATTTGGAATGTTTTATCAAGTTCTTTGTAAAACATCTTTGTACTTTGTCATCAGCTGCAAATGTTGGTGCATAAGCTATAATTAATTGCATGGTGATCTATTTGCTTACCATTAGTGAAGTAACATACCATGACTAAATATCCCATGATTAAATGCTTCTTGTTGCCTTTAAGAGGCAGTAAAAAAAAAAACTACTTCCTTTTTTTGTCTTTCCAGTAATGTCTGAGATCAATACTTCCATTTAGTATCAACTTCTTATTGTCACATGTATAGGAAAAAAGTCAAGATTGATATAATTCATCTCCATAAGCAGTATATTTATTCATTGGCCATTGGACAAGGACCTCACATCAATAGTACTATTAATCAAACTGAAGTTTATTGATGGACTAAAAACTAAATGATTCTTAGCATTGTACTCACTTTTGTGCCACTCTGAATCCATTACTATAGAAATAGAAGAGAGTCTCACAGGACTGAGAACCAGTCTCTAAAAAATTGTTTCATGGATTGCCAAGATGAAAAAATAACCCCAAAATCAGCAACTCAGTAGGGATGTGCCTCTTTGTATTTTGCTCCATTCGTCCTCAGAAAATAGAGTTGATCTTTTATTAGGGCCATACTCAAAGCCTTTGCAACATGGTAGAATTTTCTAGAGCTTTGGTTCCACCTGAATAGCTCTCAAATATGTCACTTCTCAACATGATCAAGCATCAGAGTAGGCTCCCGTGCAATATAACAGAAACAAAGACAGAAATTATAACTCTTAAGGGATAAGTCATTCAGTCTACCAAGAAACTAGGAAATTTAAGATAAATAACAGACACATTCTCTGAAACAGTAGATCCTCAGAAAAATAGAACATCAGATTTAGAAAGCAAAAGCACAGGGGAAATAATGTAAAAAATTGGGGGGAAGAAAAACGAAAAAAAGTTGGAAAAGCACAAGAGCTTGACAAAACAAGAATCATGATTTACAAGATAAAATGCATATCTGAGAATTGTAAAGTTTCAAAAAAACACAATGGGAAAAAATCTGAGTACCACATTTCAGGAAATCATACAAGAAAACTGTCAAGAAATGTTGGAAGTAGAAAGCAAAGAATAGCCTAAAGACTCCACAAAATAGTAGCAGAAAGAATCCCCAAGTTTAAGTTACTAAGAAACATCATGATAAAGCTTTATAATTATATTAATCAACAAATATTTGAGTCAGCCAATAGTATGATCATACTCTGCATTTATGAGAAAGCAAAAGAAAAATTTAAATATTATGTTCTCAAAAGCAAAGACTAATTTAGACCCCCAAATAGCATATTCTTCAAAGACAATGGAAAGGAACTGGCTATTCTCTAAAAGGGAAGAATTTAAGACATTCCTTCAAGAGTATCCACAGGTCAGCAAACTATTCAAAATGCAAACTCTTCAGTAAGGTAAGGGATAGTGGGAATCTTGAAGCCAGAACCTTTATACTCAGAATATTCTGTCATTGCTCCACCTTCAAGCAGTGTTGAATAGATAAGGAAGGCTTTTTATTAGTCTTAATATCTATCACTGAAACTAAATGTCACAATGGATTGTTCCTTTAGTATGAATACTATCTACTGTGACAAGGGATAGCAGACCGGGCTAGGATCTCTGGGGTCAGGCTGGCTTCTCTCCCTACACTGGCTCAAGGTAATCATGATTAAGCCAGCTCAAAACAACATGCTGCTAAGAAAGCAGAGGTGGTAAATCTACAGAAGAAAAAGAATTCTTTCATGGACTAGTCTTGCTGGTCTAGCCTTAGGTGAGTCAAACTAGAAAGGGTATGTTTTTCTATAAAGTATGAATAGACCCAGCATATCCATTTCCCAATACTAAAAATCTTGTCAATGTTCATAAGCTACTGATGGACCATTATTTCTGTCATCAGAGGAAAGAATTGTACATGTAGATATGCTTGAAGTCTTACAGGGAGCAAAAAAAGATTTCTTCCTTGGGTGGTTGATGCTTTGTTACTTATTTCAAAATTTAAAGAATTTTTGGTGTCTTCTGTATGAATATCCCCTTTAGGGGAGAATCTTTTAAATTTTTAAAAGTCATTAACTCAACTAGCCATTTAACAGTGAGCCTATATGAACTTAGCTAGATTATTTTTCTTTTTAAAACATGTTTTGTTAAAAATCATTTCTCCAGAGACTTCCAGGGGTGGAGCAAAGATGACAGAGTAGAGGAAGTGGCTGAGCTCTCTCAATATTTCCCTCCAAAAAACTTTAAAATAATGCTTCAAATAGAATTCTGAAGTGACAGAGCTGAAAAAAAGGTCAGGGTAAGACTTTTTTTCCAGACCAAGACAATATAGGAGGTCAGAAGGAGAGCTCTGTGACACCAAGATGGGAACTGGCCAGATGTCCATGTGGCAGTAACACCAGCTGTGGACCCTGAAGGCAGCAAGAGTAGTGGCAGCAGCAGCTTTGGGAGCTCTCAAGCCAGAAATGGTAAGGAGAGCTGGCAACTGGTCAAAAAGAGATTACAAGGGATCTGTGTGCTAGCACTGGGCAGAGGACCAAGCACAGTTGGGAAGCTTCCTTGCCTATAACCACTTCTTGGTCATAGTTCATGGAAGGAGAGGAGCAATTGCAGTCATAAGGTAGAAGAGGACCTGAGGAGTAATATTGATTGTAATCCCAAGGAAGCTGGGACCTTTCCTGGGTAAGGACAGAGCAGGAGAGCAGTGACCACACCTCTCCCCAGATCACATCACTTTAGAAGCACCAAAAACTTCCAAACCACCAGAACTAGCTCTGAAAACAGCATTACAGATAAGCCTAAAGTTAGAAACAGTGGTCCCCAACCCTGACCCTGGAAACACAAACAGCTTTAACATAAAGTGCTGGAAAACTAGCAAACAAAACAAGAGAACCTGACTATAAAAAGTTATTATGGCAACAGGAAACATCAAGACATAAACTCAGAAGAAGACAACAATGTCAAAATAGCTATAAGCAAAGTCTGGGGAAAAAATGTAAATTCTACCCAAGACTAACAAGAATTCCTGGATGAGTTGAAAAAATGTATTTCAAAGTCAAATAAGAGTGTTAGAGGAAAAATTAGGAAAAGAAATGAGAACAAAGGAAGAAAATTATGAAGACAATTAACAGATTGATAAAAGAGGCACAAAAATACTGAAGAAAATAACACCTTAAAAAACAGAACTGGCTAAAAGGCAAAAAGTACAAAAATTCATCGAAGAAAATAATTCCTTAGAAATTAGAATTGGCCAAATGGAAGCTAATGACTCCAAGAGACATCAAGGAACAAAAAAAAATTTCAAAAAAATAAAAAAGATGAAAATGTGAAATATCTCATAGAAAAACAATTGACATGAAAAATAGATCAAGGAGAGATAAATTAAGAATTATTGGATTGCCGTAAAGCCAAGATCAAAGAAACAGCCTAGACATCATATTTCAAGAAATGATTAAGGAAAACTTCCCTGATATCCTAGAACCAAAGGGTAAAACACAAGTTGAAAGAATTTGCTGCTCACCACCTGAAAGAGATCCCAAAATGAAAACACCCAGAAGTATTATACTCAATTCCAGAGCACCCAGGCCAAAGAGAATCTAAGTGAAATGGATGAATATTTACAAAAATACAAAGTGCTCAGAATAACAGAAGAGGAAATCAATCAAGTATGGTAGTAATGCAGGGTTTGATAAACCCAAAAATCTGAGCTTTGGAGGCAAGATCTCAACATTTGACAAAAATTGCTGATAAAACTGAACAGCGGTATGGCAGAAATTAGGCATAGAGTTAGACAAACATCTCTGGTATATATCAAAATAAGGTCAAAATAGAAAAATTATTTAGACAGAAAGAGTGATATGCTAAGTAAATTAGGGGAGCATAGAAAAATTTACCTGTCAGATCTATAGATAAGGGAAATGTTTATGATCAAACAAGAGATAAAAAGGATTATGGAAAGCAAAATGGATAATTTTGATTACATGAAATTAAAAAGAGTTTGCACAACAAAACCAATGGAGCAAAAATTAGAAGGAAAGTGGGAAACTGGAGAAACAAAAAATTTTCCAGGAAGTTTCTCTGAAAGGCCTCATTTCTCAAATAAATAGGGAACTTAATAAAACTTCGTTTAAGAAAAAGAGACATTTTCCAGTTGATAAATGGTCAAAGGATATGAGCAAGCAGTTTTCAGAAGAATAAATCAAAGCTATCAATTATCATTGTTCATTGTATCAGGGGTGACCCCATTTGGGGTTTCCTTGGCAGACATGCTGGAGTGGTGTGCCATTTTCTTCTCTAGCTCATTTTACAGATGAGGAACTGAAACAAACTTGACTTGCCCGAAGTCACACAGCTAGTAAGCATCTGAGGACAGATTTCAACTCAAGAAGATGAGTCTCCTTGACTCCAGGCCCAGCACTCTATCCATTGTATCACTTAGTTGCCCTATAAAGCTCTCAATAATCACATTAAAAAATGCTCTAAATCACTATTCATTAGAAAAATGCAAATTAAAACAACTCCAAGGTATACCACACACCTATCAAATTGGCTAACATGATAGAAAAGGAAAATGATAAATGCTAGAGTGGATCTAGAAAAACAGGAACACTAATGCACTCTTGGTGGAGTTGTAAACTAATCCAACTATTTCAGCAAACAATTTGGAACTATGCTCAAAGGACTATAAAACTGTGCATACCCTTTGACCCAGCAATGGCACTATTAAGTTTATATCCCAAAGAGAGCAAAGAAAAGGAGAAAAGACATATACATATATATATGCATACTCATATATGTATATATATTCATATACATATATACATAAATATTTATAGAAGCTCTTTTTCTGGTGGAAAATAATTAGAAATTGTGAGGATGCCCACCAATTAAGGAATGGCTGAACAAGTTGTGGAATATGATTGTGATGTAATACTATTGTGCAATTAGAAATAATGAGCAAGATCTTTTCAGAAAGACCTGGGAAGACATATATGAACTGATGCAAAGCAATGTGAGCAGAACCAGAAGAACATTGTATGTACATAGTAACAGCAATATTATAACAACAGTCAAAGACCGCTACTCTGATCAAGATAATAATCCAAAACAATTCCAAAGGGCCCATGATGAAAAATGCTATCAACCTCCATAGAGGAAACTGATGAACTCTGAATGCAGACAACACTTTCTCTACGTTCCTTGTTTTTTATTGTTATTTTTTGGTAACATGACCAATATGGAAATATTTTGCATAACTTCATATGTACAACTGATATCATATGGCTTCTATCCTCAATAGGTGGGGGAGGGAAAAATTTGGAACTCAAATTTTTTAATGAATGTTAAAAATAAACAAATGATTTAACAATCTTTTCTACTTATATCATCTCCAATTCCCAATATTCCCTCTTCTACCTCCCAAAGAACCACAAATAATAAATATAGCAAAACTTACACATCAGCCAAGTTCTACATTGCAATATTTCACATACATAATCCTCTGTCTCTGTAAGGAAAGGAGAGAAGTTGATTCTTATATTTTTTTCTTTGGGACAAACTTTGTTTACTATAATTTCACAGCCTTTATGTTTGTTTATGTCATCATCACCACTTTTGTTGTTGTTACTGTCCTTTCCATTTATATGTTTTAATCATCATGTATATTATTTTCCTCAATTTGCTTACTTCATTTTGCGTCATTTTATGTCTTCGCATTCTTCTCTGTATTCTTCATATTCATTGTTTCTTCCATCACTGTCATACTCCATTATATTTCTATAATGCATTTTGTTTACCAGTTCCCCAGATGATGGGCATCTACTGTGTTTCCTATTCTTTTCTGCTACAAAAATGGTGCAAAAATGTTTTGTCATTAATAAGAACTTTCTTTTTATCATTTACCTACTTGGTTTATATGCCTTGCAGTAGATTGCTAAGTCAAAGAATATGGTCACATTAGTCACTTGACACATTAGTATGAATCCAAAATGTTTTTCAGAGTTGTTGAACAAATTCACAACTCTACCAACAATACAGTCATGTGCTTTTTAAAATAACCCGTCCAACATTGATTATCTTTATCTTTTGTCATCTCTGCCAATTTCTGGGTACAAGATGCAAATTTAGAATTATTTGATTTGCATTTCTCTATTAGTGATTTAGAGAAACCTTTCATACTGTTAAGAATTTGCAGTTCTCTTTAGAACTGTTCATTTATGTACTTTACTTATCCACTGGGGAATTGATTCTGGTCTAGCACATTTATACTAGTTCTCCTGGATTTCAGACCATTGTTAGATTGGTTTTCAATCCTGCACCTTAAGTCTTTTCATCCGTACCCTTCTCCCCACTCACACAGCCACTAGCCAAGTTCAGATGCTCAAGTTTTCTTGCTTGGACTACCAGAATCACCTAATATGACTCCTTGCCTCCAAGTTCTCCCAACTTCAATCTATCCTTTACACAGATAATACATTAATTGGCGTCTAAAGCACGGGTCTGACCATGTTACTCCTCACTCAAGAAACTTCATCTGCTTCCTCTCACCTCTAGGGTAAAATGCAAACTCTTGTGTATTACATTAAGACCTCCACAGTCTGGCTCCTTCCTGTCTCTCAAAATTGATTTCCCACTTACCTCACAAATTTAATGAGAACTCTTCAAAAAACCTAGCCCTCTGCCTTTGCTGCAATCATTCAGCAAAAATAATGTATCTGCAGAATCTTACATCACACTATAGGCATATACAAACTTATTAACCCTTGTCCACTTATACACAAACACAAAGCCTTCTTAGAAATAGACTAAAGAGTAGAAATCCTTGCCTTAGCATTAACAGTCATAATTTAGGTGTACTTTGTGAGTCCTTGCTCATCTATACTTAATATGAAGACATTGTTCCTAATATCCCTGATCAGACTTTTTATCTGCCTGTTTCTTCATGTCTAGTTCATTCATTCAAGGATTCATTCATTCACCAAATATTCACTGAGCACCTTAATTATGTACATGCACAGAGTACTGCTTTCAGTATTGTTCAGTTCAAGTGTCAAGATGCCAACTCCTCCTGTGTCCTTCTGCCAGTTCTCTTTGGTACCGTCTGGATCTCTGGACAGTGATCATGGCCTCCTACTTGGAGTTCATTCCTTGCCAATTCCCGTCATTTTGGCCTAAGTTCTTGGACATCAACCTTATAATCCACATATATGAAAGCATAAAATGGAGGTATTGGATGGAATCATAGGATCATGGAATTTAGATCTGAAAGAAAACTTAGTGATAATCTAATCCAAGGGCTCTTAATCTAGGATCTTCAGACTGCTAAGAGGTCCAGGGATAGATTTTAAGGTGTCTATGAATTTGAAAGGGAAAAAAATACATCTTTATTTTCATTAACCTCTAATTGAAAATTAACACTTTCTTACATTATGAAAGTAGGTGACAAACGATTATTCTGGGAAGGGGCTGATAAAGTTCACCAAACTACCAAAGGGATCCATAACATTCACAAAAAAGGTTAAGAGCCCCTTGTTTTACATACGGGGCAATAAGTGATTTGCCCAAGGTCTCACAGAGGACCTCAAAGCACACCTAATATGACTCCTACACAAAATACTAGTCCCATTTACAACCCCCCATACAAGTTGTCTAGTCTTTCACTGAAGACATGAGGAATTCATTGTCTTCACAAACTGCTAACTACCATTTTGGACAAATCTTATTATTAAGAAAATGTTCCTTATACTGAGTTAGTATCTACCTATTTATTATTTCCATCCATTGATATTAATTCTTCTGGGGTAAAACATAATAGTCTAATCCTTCCTCCTCTTGAAATATTTGAAGAGTGCTAGCACATTCCCCAAATTCTTTTTTATCTAGGCTAGATATTCCTGGTTCAATCAATAAATATTTATAAGGTATAACCTCCAGTCTATTCACACTCCTACTTGCCTTCTTTTCTCCAGTCTGTCAGTTCTAATCCTAAAGTCCCCAAAATTGAACACAACTCCAAATGTGAACTGAGTAAGGTAGAGGACAGTGGGACCACTTCCTCCTTCACTGTGGGCACTGAACTAAAGAAGCCTAAGATAGCATTAGCTTTTTTGGCAACCATATCAAAGCACCATACTGTTTACTAAGAGTGAATTATACTCCATTAAAATCCCCAGGTCTTAAAAATATACTTATTTCTAGTCAAATCTAGAAGAGAATTACCACATCCCTCCTGAGCCTTCTCTTCTCCAGACTAAATGTCCCTAGTTCTTATAATCAGTCCTCATATAACCTGGACTCAAAACCCCTTCTTGGAGCCCTTCTCTAGATTATCTCCATCTTATCATTGTCCTTTCTAAGTATGGTACCTAAAACTAAGCATTATATTCCACTGTTTGCTCATTTTCCCAGCCAATTACTTCACTTTTAAACTCTTTGTTATGGTAGAATTCTGCTACTAGTATGGAGGATGTACTGTCCCAAGCTTCAGGGGTTTTGTGCAGCTGTTTTCAGAGATGTTTCTAGGGACCTGTAAATTTTCAGTTCTTCCAAGGTGGTATGATCAAAGGAGAGGTGTTTACTCGTCTCTTGGCCTGTGCTCTGGTCTGTGAGTGACCACAATCACTCTTTTGTGCCTTGGAACTGTGAGGAGGGTTCCCTCTCCACTGCCACCACAAGCTTTACCACACTTGCACTCGTGCTCTTCCTTGCTCCAGGACTGCCACCCAGGACTGTGACCCAGATCCAAGCACAGGCAAAACAAGAGAATCCTGCCTCAGTGCCAGCGAAGAGACCCCTTCAATCTCCCTCTGAGCAGCCACTTGATCCACCCATCATCTATGGACACAGAGCTCCAGAGGTAGCCACTGATGCTGCTGGTGCCAATGCTGCCAATGCCCTGGGGCTGGGACCAGACCGTTCTCCTCTCTCACCCAGGTCCTCTAGACCTATCCTACTGAACTTTCAAGTTGTCTTTGGCATTTGTGGGTTAAGAAGTCTGGAAACCACCACAACTGCCAGTGACTCAGTGCCCTGGGGCATGCTCCAGGTTTGCTGGGGGCCCCAATCTGTGCTGGGCATGGCCCACGCTGGACTGAGCTCTTCTCTCAGATCGGTGCACCAGACCTTTCCTGTCGACCTTCCAGATTGTCTTGGGCTGGAAATTTGTTTCACTCTGTCATTTTGGGGGTTTTGCTGCTGTTTAGAGTCATTTATTACAGGCTTTTGGAGGAATTTGGGGGAGAGCTCAAGCAAGTCCCTGCTTTTACTCTGCCATCTTGGCTCTGCCCCCTAAGCATTATGTTCCAGATGGAGGCAGAGCACATTAGGACTATCACCTTATTCCTACAAGATATGACTCTCTTAAATGCAATCCATGATTACATTAGTCTTTCTGGTTGCCATATCACACTTTGAGTTATACTTTGCATATATAAAGTTACACTTTGAGTTTACATTGAGATATAGTCCACTAAAACCCAGACATTTTCAGAAAAATGTTCTCTAACCATGCCTCTTAACTCAAAAATCTAATAATCCATTTTAAATATTTGTCATAATTTCATTACAAACTCAGGGGGGGTATTATGTGAGTTATCTATCTCTTTCAGCCTTTGAAAATATAGACAATATTTGCCTATCTTGGAACACCTGTTCTATCCACCCGGATTTCCAAAAGACTAGTGAGCATAGTTCAGTAATTATTTATGCAAGATCTTAGAATGTAGTTCCTCTGAATGAGGAGCCTTAACTCACTGAGGGCAGCTAGATCCTCTCTCATCACCTCCTCACTTATCCAGGCTTTAAATTCTTTGGCAACCATCTCTACATTATCCTTTCTAATCTGAGGATTATACTCTAATTAAAACTGAAACCTTAAGTTGACTTCAACTTTTATTCAACCTTTAAACATATGGGAGCCACATTCCTCCTCTTTCCATAATAAGCATCATGGTATAATAAAAAGGACAGAAATTAGAAGACTCAGATTGCAGTTTCAGTGTTGCCACTTACTACCTGTACAATGTTGGGCAAGTCACTTCATCTCTATAGACCTATGTTTACTCATCTATAAAATGAGGATTTTGGACCAAATTATTTTTAATGTTCCTTCCAGTCATGACATCTTGCCCGTATACTATATTACTTTCGAGGCTCCACCAGGCTAGCCTCTTTTAGTGGGGAAAGCACAAATTCCATCTCTGCTACTTACCACCTGTATGATCTAAGGGAGAGATGTCAAACATGTGGCCCATAGGCTGTATTAAGCCCAAAACACTCCCAAGGATGGCCTGAACCAAATTAAAATGTAATTGGGAAATATTGAACAAAATGAGTAAAAACGCAATAAAATATCAGCCTGCAGGGAGCCTTATGCAGAACTTAGTGGTCCCTGTTTGTATTTTGAGAATACTGATCTAAAGCGTGTTATTTAATACTTCTGAGCCTTAGTTTCTTCAACTCTAAAAAGATTGGGATTGGACGGAATGATTACTAAATTCTTTGCTAACTTAAATCTTGAGATCCTATGATTCCTAGCCCAAGACCACAGGCTGGGATCTTGGGCACTGTTCTAAAAGATTTCTGATTTGATCAAAATCTATTTCTGGAGATACCAAAGTATAAGTGAAAGTAGAATGATTATCAAATGCACAGAAATTTCCTTTTGTGTCTAAGTATCCTATATTAGATCTTATAGGTTGCATTTATAGGACTATGACTCTAATATTCTCCGCTTCCCTCCTTTCTGGAGCTTCTGGTAGCCATGTAGGATGCACTATTGCTAACAAACTAATTAACTCTACTTTCCAAAATTGCATTATAGATTGCTTTTTCTTTTAGCTAGCTGTTATAGGGCCTTCATCTCCAAAACTCTTCTGTTTTGGCTAGGGCAACGGTAAAGAGAGCAAGCTAAAGATTGGTGGTCCTCTTGAATGTCATCTATTTTTGGATTTGCAACAGTTATAACCTTTTCAAACAAGTGTAGTCTAATTAAGTGGAGCTGAGATTCTGGCAAACAAAGCTGATTACCATCTGAGGCTCCAAGGCTATCCCTCTAGAGAGTAGACCTCTGTAATCATAATTTAGGGGAGCTATAGGTGAAATTTGAGACTAGATAATATGATTCACTACAAAAAGTATGGCTGGTTAGGTGTGAAGATGAAATGGCAGACCACCAAATTCTCTGAAAAGCACCATTAAAAAAAAGTCTGAAAACAACAAAAAGAAGGTCTTTAATAAAAGCAGGAAGTCAGCCAGAGAATCACTCATTGATTCAATAAATCTTCATTCAGTGCCTACTATATATGTACATGTATGCTAGTTACTCTGTGGACTACACAGAAAAATGAAACATGGTTCCAGCCTGTAAAGAGCTTATACTCTATTAGGGGATGGAAGATATTCACAAATAATAGCTCTGGAACCCTTTGGTTGTATGGCAAAGGCAGCACTTGGGGATGAAGAGAAGAAAGTTGACTGGGTGCTTGGCCTTAATCTTTAATGAAGAGTGCTTTAGGGAAGTTCCCACCCTTAGGTTGTCTCCAGAAATAGACAATATGGAAGCTGATTAAATCATTAATAATATTCAGGAAGTTCTAATCTAAATACAGGAATAAGGAATAGGGTCTGGACCTGTGGTTCCATTGATACAACTCCTGGATGAGGAAACTTCTCTGAATACAGGTTGGCGCCAGCCCTGAAATTCATAGTCTCAATAGTTGCCTAGGGCACTGAAATCATAAATGACTTAGCCTGAGTCACATAGGCAATACGTATCAGAGGCAAGGCTTGAACCTTGGTCTTTCTGACGGAAAGGACAGCTTTCTGTCTACAGCACCCTACTGCCTCTAGGCTGATTATAAATGCAGATAATAAAAATAACCAACTTTATATAGCGCATTAAAGTTTGCAAAATACTTTACATCCATTGACTCCTCTGACCCTTATCCCAACCTTGTTATGGAGATATTATTAATACCCCCATTTTACACAGAAGGAAAGTGGTCCTGAATAGTCAAGTGACTTGCCCAGGGTTACATGACTAACAAGTGTCTGAGACAGGATACGAACTCAGGTCTTCCTCTCTCCAAGACAAGCACTCTACCCACCATGCTAGCACTAAATGGTTCCTATCATGGAGGTTTAAAGGAACTTGGGGTAAATTTGGAGAACTATTGACCTGGATAGTAATCTCATGTTACAAACAACACTGTGTCAGAGGCCCAGCAGCTTGTAACGATGCTCGAGTGTTCATAAGAAGGATTCCAAAAGAGCCTGGGGAAATACAAACCAGTGAATCTCTAATCTCACTTCTCTGTAAGGCAAACTAGTAGAGTCTATAAAAAAATTGGATCATTAAACACCTTAAAATAATCTACTGGGGGTATAGGAAAGGCAATAAAATTTTTGCAGGGAGAAATCATGCCTGAAAAATTTATGGGAGTCTTTTTCAGGGGATGGGGGGGCAAATAGGCATGTAGTTGAAGGTAAAGAGGTAAATGTAATCTAGACTTATAGACTCATAACTTCAGTGCCAGAAAGGATCTTAGAGATCATTTACTCTAAACCTGTCATTTTACAGATGAAGAAACTAAGGCCCAGAGAAATTAAGCATCTTGCCTGAGATCACAGTGGCAGAATCACAACTCGAGGATGGGTCCTAATTCCAGACTTGCTCGTCGAATCCTGAAATATTAAGACAAGGGACCACCCTGCCTTCGAAATGCAAACAAGTTTAATTTAGTATAAATAAAACAAAGCCCTGTTTCACATGAGCTCATAAAATTCACTAGCCCCAAGAAGTTATACACGAAAGATAAAGAAATGCATTCCCCCCAAAATGAACTCATTTTGCTACTAACAAAATGGTTCAGATCTACTTGAGAAACCAGGATGGACTTAAATCATTGAGCTTGCACAAACAGCAATAATTTACACATTGATAGTGCTTTCAGATTCATACTTTCCTCACAGTAATCCTTTGAGGTAGGTAGCACAGGCATGATTATCTTCGTTCTGAAGATGTGGCACATAATCACATAGCTCATTCTCTTATAGGATCATACAGCTGGAAGAGACCTTAGAGGTCATTTTGCAGATGAGGAAACTGAAGCCAGGCAGGTCATAAGATCTTAAAATCATAGTTTTAGGCTGAAGGGGACCTTAGGGGAAATCAAATCCACCATCTGATTTTGCAGGTGAAGAGACAGAGACTGAGAAAAGTCAAGTAACTAACTTCCCCAAGGCTGTACAGGTTAAGTGGTAGAGCCAATATTTGAACCCAAGTTCTCTGCCTCTAAATCCAATATGCTTTCTGTTATACCACAATCAGAGCCAAGATGCCAACCTACATCCCATAACTCCACATCCAGGAATCTTTCTAGCTTGCCATGGTATGCTGGTAAATGTTTAACAACAGACTCTCTGAAAAAAAAACCTATATGCATGACACATTTTTTAAGTTTAATCTGAATTACCAACATTTTCTCCATCACTTTCTTAAGTCCACACAATCAACAAAGAAATAAACTTTGCCCTGATTGTAGCATTTGCCAATTTCTGAAGTGTAAATGCTCACAGCGAAAATTTAACAATAGGTTCTCAGGAGCTAGCTTGAGCTGCCACGATGCTTCTACCATAACATAGGGGTGTATGAGCTTTCAAGGAGGACTAGCACCTCTGGTGTAAGGGCTTGCTGAAAACTTTTCAGGCCTGCTCATCCACCTTTGGTGTCCACCTTTCACCCAAGTCTCACCTGTGGCTCGAAGAAGCTGTGGCATGCACAGCAGCCACACCCCAGTAAAACCTTCTTGGCAGATGGACTAAATCAGGTTGAGGGTAACTGACAGGTCACAAACCCATTAGTGATTTATAGGTATGTCTACTCTAAGCATGTAAAAACTTCCCCCAGTGGAATGGGCAGATGAAAACAATTTGTTCAAACAACTCTGATGGCAACTGAAGCAAATGCTGTGAAGCACTTAGAACTTGGTCAGGCATCAAAGATACCAAGGTCACCCACTGCATCCTGGGCCATCACCAGTCATCCTGACTTTTGTCTTGCCACTAGAATTCACTGACCCTGGAAGAGAGCATGAGGCTGACAACTTTGTGCAGCTTTGCCTCGCTTAAATTTGATTTATCCACAAGGAAAGACATCACCCTGTGATGTCATTGGTTCTGCTCAAAAATGAAGGACAAACAACAACCATATAATATCCTCTCTTGTATATATATTGGGTTTCCCTTTAAAGGTAGAATTCTTTATTGTAAGGACTGTGGATTTAAGTTCCTATAACCAGTCTGCAAGGTTAATAGGGAATAAGCTCTTCCCCACCCATCAATAGGCCTCATGTGGAGCCCATTAAGAGAAGCTTGCTTGCTTATAGGAAGGCTTACACATCTTTTGTTAATTTCTAATTAGGCACTGAGTCAGGAGGGTTCTGGCTCTGAGCCTATTAGCTGAAAGAGTACATATTCTGAGAGGTGAGCTTTTGCTTTGGGGGCTCACTTATGAGAAAGACGTTGTGATTCCCTGGTCAAGATTCTTGAGTGGCTGTGTGTTCAGAACCCCGCAACTGCTCAGAGGTTAAAGCTCTCTCGATCCAGCGGTGGATGTAAAGCTTTGATTCAGGCAGTAGAGCCCTGTCTGTTGGTCTTTATTTCTCTTCTCTGTATTTCCTCTGTTCATATTTTTTTGTAATTAAAAAAGATTATTGACCCCTGAAACAGCTGTCTTTCCTTAGTAAAGCAGATAAAAGAACCTGCACTAGCAGCCATACTGGGTATGCCAGCATGGTTGTTATTATACAGTGATAGGAAAATAGTCAGTAGAATTGAAGAAAACATAAGGTTTGTGTGTATGTAGGAGAAAGAGTTTGGATGAAAGGGCATAAGAGTTGCATATTTCTTCATCGGTTTCCAAATTCAAAGAAATAGCTTGGATCCTTCTGTCCCCTCTTGAACCTAATAAACCTAATGCTTCTTTGCAAACAATTCACTTAATGTAATTTGAGAATAAATGCCCATCCCTCTGACTATTAAAATTCCCTATAATGACTCATTAGGCAGAAGAGAAATGAAAGACACAGCTGCCTGCTGAGAGGGGATATGCCCCCTTACATTGACCTCTTATTTTTCAAAGATTTGCTTTTCAGAGACCCTAGTTATTTTCTTCTAGTGAAACCAAAATAGTAAAAGAAGAGTCTGAAACTATCCACCAATCTTAGGCCTGGAGCCAGTGCATAATAGTGGTGCTCATTACTCAAAATGATTCTGTCAACACAGAGGATGGAGAGAAGCAGACTATAATGTTCTAATCATCTCTGGTGTTCCAAAGCCAAAATTGAAGCTGAAAAGGTCATTTCACAAATATCTTCACCCATCCTAGTATTATATATACCTCTTTTATTTGTGATTTCTTTTAATTCTCTCTTCATTCCTTAAATAATAAACCTGCTATGGATGTGGTTTAATAGAAATTATATATGTTACAGTCAGTTTTGAAGATTTTCTGGGGTTGATCAGGACCCAGACGTTGAAAATAAAGCTCACAGCAATTCATTTGGATTCAACAAATATCTGATAAGTGCCTACTGTATACCAAGAACTCTGCTAAGAGTATGCATAGGAATACAAAGTTTAAATCAAACATAGTCCCTGTTTCTCATGTGGATTCTATCTTAGTAGACAGAGAACACGTGCACACACACACACGCACATACACACACACACACACATATATATATATACACATGCGATACACACACACACACACTATACATACACATGTGTGTGTATATATATATGTAATATAAAATGATGATACAATGATTCATTCAACAAAATTGTATTAAGTATCTACTTAGGACCAGAACCATGCTTGATATTGGGAACAAGAATAAAATGTCCACTGCCCCCAAAGAGTTTATACATGTAGTAGAAAGTAGAAAAGTAAAAAGTACTATATGAGGTCTTATTGTCACTACATATTACCTCCATATGAAGCAACAAATAAATCTACCCTCTGAAACAGGAGAGAAGTCCTGATTATCATTGCAAGTTCTTTGAGGGCACGAATTATGTCATTTTTTCATTTTCATGACTCTACTTATAATGGGCATTTAATCAAAGTTTATTGAATATTCATCAAATTATTAGATTTCAAATAAGCAGGTTATTCCCTGTTTGATCAACTTATTTGTTAGGAAAATGACCAAAGGCAATGAAGAAATTATTAATTGGATTGGATGACCTCTAAGATCCTCTCACAACTTGTTGTAAAGCCTTTGATTTTGTGAGATTGGGTATCTAATATTTTTGCTTCTATCATAATAAGACTTGTTTTGTTTTGTTTTGTTTTTTCAGAAAAGCAGAGTCAGGTAGTGGAACTTTAAATGGATTTGGAATTAGGTGACCTAGGACCAACTCTGCTACTTAATACCTCAATTAGATAACTTGACTTCGTGGCCTTTCCTCATCTGTAAGATTTAAGGATTGGACTCAATGACCTCTAAAATTCCTTCTAGCTTTATTTCTATGATCATATGAGTATTATTTTATAGGTCAACTTACAAAATATTCCAGATTAAGCAATAAATAAGGGAGAGAGGAACACAGAAACTCAACCTCAATCACAAGACAGAGACATAAAGCTTGGGGTCTCTCAATATATAAACAATAAAAGGCACTTAATTCTGAAGCAACTTAGGTTATTATTATTAGGTTATTACTATTTTTATCATTATCAGTATTTTATAAAAGCATTGTTGGTGATACTTTAATTCTGAAAAGAAAAATCAGGAGCCAGTATTGAAATGTTTTAAATAATTTAAATCCCCTCGGTAGCTGAATGAGAAAAAAATGTGCTGTTGTATGGCTCAAATTACACTGTACAGAACAAAAATGATAATAGTAACAACCAATTACATTTACACAGAACTTTCAAGCTTACAAAGTACTTTTCTCATGTCAACTCTGTGAGGTAGGGAAAATGAAACCAAGCTAAATTTTCAGCATCTACCCAACCTATGTTTTCATATCACTGAATGAAAAAAAAAAGACTTCCAATTTGCATCTGCTCTCTGCTAAAAAGAACTGGTGGTATCATATTTTCAAGGTAAAGAGAAAGAATATCTCAAATTTTTGAGCCATAAATTCCTTTTTGCTTCACAAGATCTAAGTATATAATGTATTATATATGCACACATATATAAAATATATAAAGTATATAACATTGGCGATGCTTGCCAAAATTGTTGGGATGCATCAATTTTTTTAAAGCATTGATTAACAATGTTCAAGTACTTAAATACTCCAATGGATCTGTTATATCATCAATTTGGAAGTTCCCTCCAAGGTACAGGTAGCAACTCATCCATATTTGCCCATCCTATGTGGCTCTTATCTAAATCCTCCCAAAAGTTCAACACAAGGAGTCTATCTAATGTGCTTGGGTCCTTCAACATCATAAGAGCACTATTGGCACACTCTAGTAGTCCACCTGTCATCCCTGTCTCTTGCTCATCTTCTTCCATTATGCAATTCTTTGAAGGCATCTTCTTGTCCTTTTCTTCTTTGAGGGGTTCTTCATAGCTTCTTCATATTGTAGTTTGCTCATACCGACCATGAACTCTCCAATGCCATCTGTGTAATACAAGTCTTTACTTGTTATTGTCACTGTTATCATTACTGCTATTTTGCATCCAACCTTTTCTCACAGGAGAATAATTTATTGAGTTGAAGTATTAACTGTTTGCCTTTGAGTAGTAAGGAAAAAGAACAAACTCAGACGTACTAAGTAATTAGATACATCTATTCCTTGTTCATAAACCCCAAACTGACCTACAAATATTGAAGCCACCATGATCTGGCATATTGAAATTTAACATTGGGTTTGAAGTACAAATGTTCTTAATATTGGAATGCATGAACTAACAGAATTATATGTATGTGTGTCATATGTATGACACATATATACATATAGGGACATTGAGATTGGAAATCCCTTAGTCCCTAATTAGTTTTCAAATGAAAAGAAGCAGTCCAGAGCTAACTGCCCTCAAAATCTAACAAGCCATACATTTTTTGCAGATAATGCATCTAATTTCAGAATGTGTATCTCTACTGCTATTAAAATTCACCATAAGAAATAATTTGGTAGAAGAAAAATGAAAAACAAATCCTCTCTAACATTATATGGAAAGTAATCAAGAGGAGATTTGAAAACAACTTCAGGATTATAGCAGTAACACCGCAAAAATCAGAGGACTCATGGATGGTGCTGATAAAATCTCAGAAATCTCATAATGTGCCTTAAAAGTCATCTAGTGCAACCAACAGCCAATAAAATATTCCCTTTACAATATACCTAAGAAGTCATTCATTCAAGACTTTCCTTGAACATTTCAGGGGATGGGACATCCACTACTTCCCATGACAACCCATTCCATTTTAGGCAGTTCTACATATTACGGGGAATTTTTCCTTACATAAAGTCTAAATCAACTTCTCTGAGACTTTCACCCATTGATTTTCACTCAGTTCTGCCCTCTGAGACCAAGAAGAACAAGAATGATCTCTCTCCCACATGACAGTCCTTAAAATATTTGAAGACAAATATCATAGCCCTTAGTCTTCTCCAGGTTAAACAAATCCAATTACTTCAGCCAGTTTTTCATATGCCATGGATGTAAGACCCCCTCACTGTTATTATGATTTGCCATCTTTTAGTTGCTATCCAGCTTATAGTCATCAAGTTATATTCATGAACGCCCTTTTTGAAATGTGGTGACCAAAACTAAATAGAATATTCCAAATGTGATCTGACCAGTATAATTCCACTTTTTTGTAAGTCACTCCTTTTTTAATGCAATTAGAAATCACAGTAGATTTTTCTGTCTGCCAAGTCAAGCTGCTTCAACATGAAAGTAGAAGAGGTATGTCACTTTCTCCTCATAGCTGGGTGGGTGAAGACATTGAACTAAAAAGAGAAAAAAAGACCAAGGGGAAAAATGCAACCCTCATCATTATATAGGCACCTGGAGCAAGGAATCATGTTGTCCTCCCTACCCAGCTCTGGGTTGCTAACTCTCTCCCGGATCCCTTTTCCCAAGTGCCTCACTCTGGGCGTCCTCCAATGCTGGGCAAACACCACTGAAGCTCCCTGGGGCCTAAAGACCAACTCAATGTGGGACCTCTAGAATAAATTGCAGGAACAAAAGAAACAGTTGTTGCAACAGTACATTACCAGTCTTAGGGTATCCAAATAATTCTTCTGTCCCTTTCCTTCTCACTACCCCAACCCCCAACTGAATTTGCTGCAAGTCCTGGAATTCCCAGTTTTGGCTTTAGTTTGATTCATTGCTCAAGTCTGTAGGGATCCTTATTCTGTCAACCAACATGCTGTCTGTGCCTCCTAGTATTAGACTGCCAGC